>NW_023637622.1:762609-812321 GCF_015220235.1 Choloepus didactylus | reverse complement strand
TAATTTCTACTTCAAGTCCCCATTCACTTAAGTAGGTGCCTAGTGCCAAAAGTTTTCTCAGATTAGCAACTGAATTCTAGCAGGGGGAACAGCAGGGGGAAAGGTGGTGATATGGACCTCAATATGCCAGGTCATGCATATAAAGCACTTAGCACAGTGCTTGGCACATAATAAAAGTTAGTTATTTTACCCTCCTTGACTTCAGAGACAAGAGTGAAAATTTCACTATTTACCTCTTTAGTAACTCCTGCAGTGAGTGTGACCACGTGGTTTGCAGAGTATTGTGTTTATTTGTGGAGGAGAATTGAAGCAGTGATGGCTTCCCCATGACCTTTAGAAGTATGGGTGAGCAGAAAAAGCATTGCTGTTACTATATATGCGCACAGATTGTTCATAGTACTTACATATTGATTTCAGATGTCTACTTTAGTATTAATAAATATATATGGAAAGTGCATATAATGCTTTTAACATTTAAAATACTTTCACCATAGACTTTGAGACATCATACATCATGGAAAAAATGCAGTTTAGGACGTCAGAGACACTTGAATTTGAACATAGGCTCACCGGTTCTAGTTACATAATTCTGGGTTCAGACCTCTGTGTGCCTCTGTTTCTTCTGTAAAAGAGTACAATGAATCCTGTGTTAGTTCACATTCTGCAAGAATCAGACGTCATGAGAGGATTTAGCATGCAAGAATTTTAACAGGGGAAATGCCAGTGAGAGAAAATAGGGAGTGAGGTGGAGGAGCTTGAGAGTGCCCTCTGATTATTATATACTCTGACCCAATGTGAAGAAGAGAGGGAAGGAAGCTATGATGGAAGCATCCTAGATCACCTTGCAGTCTAAAGAAAGTTCAGGAAGGCCTCCCTAAAGTCTTCAAGCCAATGTCTCCAGACAGAGGCATCCCTTTCTCCCAGGAATGCACCTGCTTTATTACCCCTGCCATCACTGGCTGGGACCAACCCCTAGGAAGCATGGCCTAGGAGAAAATAGGGCAATGGATTTCAAACCTCAGTGACTGGGGCCCTTTGTCGATTACACTTTCTGTCTGCAAGGTGCCTTCTCATGGCTGGTGTGCTGGTTTGGAGCTGTTTTGCACTCCAGAAAATGCCATGTTCTTTTAATGCATTCCTGTGGGTGCAGACCTATTGTGGGTGGGACCTTTTGGTTAGGTTATTTCAATTGAGATGTGACCCACGCCATTTAAGGTGGGTCTTAATCCTTTCTTAATCCTTTACTGGAGTCCTTTCTGAGAGGATAAAGGACACAGAAAAAGCCAGAGAGCTCAAAGAGAAATACTCAGAGAAGTTTAGAGAGAGCTTAGAGAGAAAAGCCCCAGAGATGCTAAGACAGGACTCACAGAAGCTCAGATAGGAGGCCATTGGAACCAGGAGATGAAAGCAATGAAACCTGGCAGCGAAGGACCAGCAGACACCAGTCATGTGCCTTGTTATCTGGCAGAGGAATCTTGAAAGCAGCGTCCTTTCTTCAGAGAAGGTATCGTCCTGTTGATGCCTTAATCGGGATGTTTTTATGGCCTTAGAACTGCAAATCTGTTAACTAATAAATCTCCATTGTATATATAATAATGTAGATTACAAGGGGTGACAGGGTGATTGTGAAGACTTGTGGATCACATCCCCTTTATCTAGTGTATGAATGAGTAGAAAAATAGGGAT
Organism: Choloepus didactylus; assembly: GCF_015220235.1. NCBI lineage: Eukaryota > Metazoa > Chordata > Mammalia > Pilosa > Megalonychidae > Choloepus > Choloepus didactylus. The sequence goes on along the minus strand of NW_023637622.1, from coordinate 810,635 downwards.
AAAAACTAAAGGACAAATGGGGTGGGATGGGGGGATGATTTGGGTGTTCTTTTTTCACTTTTATTTTCTATTCTTGTTCTGGCTCTTTCTGATGTAAGGAAAATGTTCAGAGATAGATTGTGGTGATGAAAGCATAACTATGTTATCATACTGTGGACAGTGGATTGTATACCATGGATGATTGTATGGTGTGTGAATGTATTTCTATAATACTGAATTTAATAAAAAAAAAAAGAAATCTCCATTGTAAAAGCCAAGCCATTTCTGGTATATTGCATTCTGGCAGCTTTAGCAAACTGAAACTGCCATACCTACCTTGCAGGTTTATTGTGAAATTAGAAATATAGGTAAATTACCTAGTACAGTGTACTTCACTTATAATACATGACCAATAAAGAATAACTATTGTCCTGTCTCATTTGTGAACTTATTTGTGAACTCTTTATCATTTGTGAACTCTTTAACCTCTTATGATAAAGAGGATCAGAGGTGTCAAATAAGAGGCCAAGGTTATATTTCTAATGAAAGGCAGAATCAGGGTCTGTGTAATTCCAAGGAAGGTCCATTCTCTTTTCATGAAAATGTTGTAGGTGCATGTACTTGGCCCTTTTGGGTAGAGGGGAAAAAGAAGAGGAGATTCAGCCTAGTGGAAGTGGACCCAACATCTACAAAATAAGCTCCATACACCTTAGACCAGTGGTGCAACTTGGAGGGGCAGGGCATCGAAATTTTGCCCCATGAAGGAACATTTAGCAATGTCTGGATACATTTCTGGTTGTCACAACTGTAAGGGGGTTGTTGCTGATATCTAGTGGGTTGAGGCCAGGGATGCTGCCAAACACCCTTCAATGCATAGGACAGCCCCTGACAACAAAGAATTATCTAGCCCAAAATGTCAATAGTGCTGAAGTTGAGGAACCCTACCCAAGAGTATGACAGTTTGATCATTGAATGTGGCTGTCCCCTCTTAGCCATCTCCTGGCTTTTGATCAGGACTGAAGAGCTGGGGAATTATATAGACTTATTCTGAAAATTTAGGATTCTGTCCTGATCACTCCTGAGTCTGGTGCAAACCAGGCCAGCATGATTGGCATACTCTCTGGGTAGCAGCCTGGCAAATACGGAGCCTATACAACTCAAATTTAATTTTAGCTAAGTTTTATAAAAATGCCTTTTTCTTTCTTGCACCCAATTCTTCTGGGTGAGACATTTGGGTGAGGGTAGGGAACAGTTGAAAAATCTCTGTTTGTACAGGAGAAGGCGGCGCATTAATGTCCTTTGACTTTCTGAACCACCTCTGTAGCCTTCCTCCGCCAGGAAAACACTCTGGTGAGGCTCTCCCAAACTGGTGTTTGCAACTGACTGCTGGGTCTGTCATCCCCAGCCAGACTGCTCTGACCACTATTTGGTCACCGTTCCCCTTATCCTTACTGAGAGGTCTATCAGAAACAGTAGGGAATAGCCCTAGCTCCTGCAACTCCCATGCAAGAAAAAAACCCTCCAGATGTTGTCTCCACCCCCATTCTTGGTTATCCCATGGGGCTGACTAAATGCCATGCAATCTGATTGGCAGCTTGGACAAATGAGAAGACTGGATTGACTGCCTTTGGCAAAACCTTCAAAACAAGGAACAATTATTTTAACTGAACTGGGAACCTTAAGGCTTACTAGCAGGCTGGAAGGCCACAATGGAGGCATTCTCAACCTGCTCTCCCTGACTGATGTAGGTGTCATATCACTTGAGGGGGTGGGGGGAGGGGTTCGGGGGGTTGGTGCGCGATGGTGGTGCCCTGACAATTGTAAAGACTATCTTCCCAGGGTCATCATTTGTGCTTTTGGGATTGCACATCTTAGGTGAGAGCCAGGCATTAGCATGTCTCTCTTCAAAAAACACTGTGACTTGCCCCTTAGGGGTGGTAAGCTTTCAGTATCCTGGATCCTTCAACACCCTAAAGAGAAAGGCTTAACTGTAAGGCAACAGCACCATACCAGGGCCCTCAGCTTTGCCTGTGATTTAAACTGCTTTAGGGACAGGACTTTTTGTCTGTTATCTAGGGATAAATTCTAGCTGATTGTCCTGCTTGCTGGAGTGGGGCATGGGAGGAAGAGGACTTAGTGACTCTGGTCACTTTTACACATTTTCAATTCCCTTCCCACTGTGCCCCTCCACCCCCTTCTAATTTTAATTTCACTCTTCACTCCTGAGATCTCTCATTCTTTGGTTAACATCTGAGACACCACTCCACCTAAGTGTCTTCATTGTTTTGAGATTTTATTTCTCTTTCCACTTTTACATTTTTATTTCAGTTGTGTTCCAGCTGGGCATGAGGCAAGCACATAGACTTGTCTGCCAACATGAACCAAACTCATTAATTTTTATTACATTGATGTCAATTTGATCCAGAATATAGGATTATTAATTCCTGGGCATAACCTGTGATATAAATGGTTATGGTTTGACTTTATCCCCCATCTTTATAAGAATGATTCTGCTTATAATCAAGGCTGCTGATTATGAGTTTTAAATACTATTATTGAGAATTAAATATGTTATGGATAATTTACATGTATTTCTAACTTTTAAAACAAGATGGAGAAATTATGGCTAGAGGAGAAAATAATTGTCCAAGGTCATGAAACTGGTAAGCAACAGAGCCTGCAATGTCATCAAGGGCTATGTGAATATGAAGTTTCTGCTTTATTTGTTATAGTATATCACTTCCCCCTTTTTGCTGTGTTCAGAGTTACTAAACCATCAAACTTACTGGAGGTCCAGTGCTTAAAGCCAAAACCTTGACAAGACTAGGGCACCTCTCCAAAAATGCTTGCCTAGATTTTATTGTAAATACTGGGCCATTTCACTCTATTTCTTCTTTTTGTAAATAATCTGCTTCAGTGTTCTTTACTTAATTACTTCTAAAAAACTTTAAAATGAAATGAAACATTCCTTATGTGGTATCTTCTCACGCAACACAGCTAGACAGATTGAACATTTTGGTCAATTTTTCACTCAGTGTGCAGACAGTAAGGATTATGCTTCTGTGTTTTGTTGCCCTCTTAAATGTTCCCTTAATAGTAGGTTATGCCATCTGATGGGCAATTTGCTTTTGCACCATTTTGCTTGTCACGCTGCTTCCCCTAACATTAAGTAGCTGTGACTAGAAAAGGGCTCATAGAGGTTATACAGCTCAATAGAGTACCTGTCCTTTTTTTTCTTACTTCCCGTTATGCTTATGCCCTCCCTCATCTTTCCTTACAAATTCACTGGGGACAATACAGAAACAAATGCATATATTCATTTTTTTTCTCCTATAGTGTCCATTTTTTTCCTGAAATTAAAACTAACTGATGGGAAGAAAAGAAACAGAAATAGCATCAAAAAAAGACATTTTCTTCTCTCCCTCACTGTAAATAACTGGTCTGTTAAGAACTGAAGCTACTTCCACTAAAATAAAGAGTTAAATACATTTTTATCAAAACTAAAACTGCGTATGGGTGTGTGTATGTGTGTGTAAATATGCATACTACAGATAACCTTCCCCATGGCAGTCTATCCAGAAGAAAACATGAAATGATTTTCTAACAAACTACGTTTTTTGACATGCCATCATGACATGAATAATCCCATTATAATATTTGGTTTAACTAGCTTGGCTTGAGAAATGTGAAAATGCAGTTTCCCTGCTGTCATGTCCTTGGCAATGTATGATTATCTCTCTTGAGGTCATGTCCACACTTTAGAATACTTTATATCTGATGAAACTATTGTTTACTGTTTTAGGAAAGCACTGTCGTTCTCACATAACAGTTTCCTATTTTTGCATAAAATGTGTTTCTTATTGGTACAATAGTAAATTTAGTATGGCCTTTTTTTTTTTGAGAATTACAGGATCACATTTTAATTCCTGAATTTTAGAGTTCAGTATGAGTATCACCAAATGGTGCAAAATGAGTACATTGGTATTTGTAATACAAAATAAATTCCTGTTTTATGGAAAACTATACTTCTTATCTACACAGAGAACCCATCATTTCCAAACCATGGCTAAACTTTGAATTAACTACAAAATATTCAAAACATGGGAAGCTACTTCAGTTTAAGGTATTCCAAGAAAAATGAACCCAGTTAACTTGCTCTTCTAAAAATAGACCCCCTTAAACCTTTCCTTCAAATTATTTTTAGAAATTCATTTGCATACACTCTTTAATAAAGAAGCTTTCATATTACACCATTGTTTGTTTAGTTTGTTTCTAGAAAAAGTTCGTGTCCTGTATGCTGACTTGAATACTTAACTTTTTCTTGGTCTAAAATGGCTTCTAGATACTAAATGCTGTTTCCTTCAGCACTGTTCTTTGCATTCTTTAAAATTTACCTGCTTTTCTGGAGAGACAACTTCATTTTTGAAGCAGAAAATGACTTCAAAGTTTCTTTCACAATCTAGGCAGTTGAAAATGTTCTGTTCTACTCACTGCAAAAGTATTAGAGACAACTCTTTTGGAATACTACTGGACTGATCTTGGCATCTCTTACCTAAAACAGTTACAACAACAGAACTGCTCATTTTGAAACCAGCTTGTCTTTTCATTCATCAAAATACACAGTGAAAGTTACTTCCCTCTAGTTACCCAAAAGGCTGAATTTTTGTTAAATCTTCAAAGAAACGTCTGAACAGCTTAACTTTATTTTTTGTTGTTGTTATGGCTGACTGTGCTTTCCATGTAAACATAAACATACATTTTTATTTCAAAACAGGCAACTGAAGGAAACAAAGTCATGGCAAGAACTATTACATAAGTAATGGCTTTACAATTAAACTGTTAAGATTGTTTCTAATATATACCCTGGGAAAAAAAACACATTAATATTATTCTATCAACCTGCTCCCTCCCCCAAACCATCTCCAAACTAAGACTGTTGTTGTTTAAAAGCTGTCACCAGGGTTCTGGTTACTAATCACAGTTAAATTTCAAGTTTCTGGGAAGTCTGATTTTTTCAGAACTAAACCCTCCTAACTGATACAAGATGCATCTTTTACTACTTATAGTATACTTATAAGTTCACATGAGAAAGCTTTTTGAATACGTACAGAATTTTAGTAGGACTACATGTTTAGGGTTTCCCAGTTAAGGTTTTATGAGCTGAAATGAGGTCTTTTCCTGGGTGGTGTTTCATCATCTTTTTCTTCCTCTTCATCATCTGGATAATCCACTAAGCCAACCACTCTGCTTTCAGTTGGACTATTTGTTCTATCAGCATCACCAGCAGAATGGGATAAAGTAAATGTGAAGCCGCAAGATGTTTTAGTGGGAAGGTCTTCCTCGTCTTCATTTTCTTTTGTTTCATCAGTCTCCATAGATTTATCAAAACAAAATGGAAAATCATCTTCTTCTTGCTTATAAATTTGTGATGGTGGCATAACTGTCTCTTCTTCTTTATCACCCTTAAAATTATCTTCTTTCTTCTCTAAGGCTTTAGCACCTCTGCAAAATATTTTACTATCGAGTATAGCATGTAAATTCTTCCATATTTGACTTTGTCTGTCTTTCTCTTGTTCATATTTAATCTTCAATCCTTTGAATGTCTGAACATAGTCAATCGATTCAAGTGCCTTATAAAACTTCTCAACTGTATGTGTAACAAGAGACTTGATATTTTCCACTCTTATGAATTCAAACAGCTCAATAATAGCTGAATTCAACATATTGTACCGAGTCCCATTATTCAGAAGAGCATTTACAACTGGCTCAAAAAGATTTCCATTGATGATGTAACAATTGTAAAGTTCATCTTTAAGGCCAATCATCCTTCTCATAAAGCGAATAGCACACAAAATAAGGAAAGTGTGCTTTGAATTCGTCAAGATCAAGACTCTTTTTAGCAAGTCTCTGCTCAAAATATAGTTTTAATGTAATATGTGTGATGTTCTACACAAAATGTGAGTAGGTCTAACATTAAGGCCAGCAGCTGTGCTGTTTGATAATTATTGAAGCAATTGTTGCATTTGTTAGCTCCAGCTATATTATCCTCATCTGCTTTGTCTTCAGAGGTGGTGACCAAAAGTGGTGCTATGAAGACATGCGCACAATGTTTATAGAAGAAATCAAGAAATTCACTTCTTTCATATGTATTAGGTGAAGCCATCATGGTGTCTGGATTAAGCAGACAATGAAGAAGTCTCATTAATTCAACAGCACCTCCTAGGTTAGGATCAGTATCGCAGATCATTTGTTGAATTATTATGTTAATGAAAAGGTTACCATCTTCACTCTGCTGAGCTTCTTCCATTATAAATCCTCGGATCATGGGTGGATTATGTTCCACTAGATAAGCCAATATATCTGCAGCAGCTGACTTTGTTTGCAGATCATCCACACTCATTACAATTTTCAGAGCAGGAAGAATTCCCAATTGCGTTAATGTGTCAAATAATGCATCCTTGCCTGAAGTTTGTAATGTCTGAGAAAATGCACAAAATTCCTTTAAAAAAAAGGAGTACCAAATCACACCGTTTATCATCATCTATTGTCTCATTTGTTAACTGTGCAAAAATTTGAGACAAAAACTCTTCATCTTTCTGCAACATGCTGACTATCTCAATCTTATTGAAGAAAATAAGAGTTCTAAGAGTAGAAGGAAAACTCTCTTCAAATATGGATGGTACAGGCACAAGGATGTCATAAATATATTGTACTCTGTATGTCTGATGTATTTTTTGCCTAAGTTCAGAGTTTGTTATTGGTATAACTTCCCTGAACTCTGCATTTTGGGTCAAGAATTCCCTATACCTTTTTGGTTGAGCCAAGGCAGAGTCATATTCAAGGCATCCCACCACATCCATAATACACTCATCAGAAAACAAGATCTCAAACAGAGGGATCTTGTTAAGGAATAAGATTCCTTTAATAATTCCATGCAAGTGTTGTAAGCCTTTAGTGTTCTCTAGATTCTCACAAATGTGGAACAGCTGCAGCAGTTTCTTAATATAGTCCTCATTTTCCAAGATCAGAGCCAGATTCTCCCTATGGGTAGGTGAGGCAAAAGCAGACCTAACTAAGTCAGCTATCTGTTCAAGTGTATTGAGTTCACAGTCGGGCAAGTCAACCAGGCTACTGGTTTGCGACATTTTATCAAATTGTTTCTTCTAATGAATTCAAGTGGTCTTGCATGATTTCGACAAAAGGGTTTTTACCTTGAACGCAGGAAACGTCTCTCAAATATCGTGCTATCCTGCTGCCGCCTGGAAACTCAGCGCCAGACCGAGGTTCTCAGCTTCCAGCCAACCAATTAACGCCCCGCTGCGGTCTCTGATAGGGCGTGTTCCGATTTGTCTTTGACTTTCAAGGCCAGCGATCCGTTAGACTTGGACCGAACTAGCAGCGACATCCCTTGGGGCTGTTCCACGTAAGAACACGAGACGGATTAGGCGCCTTGGTGGTCCAATTGCTGGCCTTCGTTCAGGATAATGACTTTAGATTTTCAAAGGTGCTTGTCCGCCACGACAGCCGCTGGACTCGCGGCCGCAGCCCTCGAGGTGTCCCCGGCCTTGTTGCATGCGGGCCGTGGCTGCCGCTGCCGCGGAGACGGTAGTCAAGCTGGAGGGTCCGGGAAACAGCTTTCGAAGATGGCGGATCGGTAGTAGCCACAGAGGTGTCGCAGAATCCTGAGGTCAGCAGGGTTCGCCCAGTCACCCCGCTGCGTCTCCCTTCCTCCTAAGTCGAACGTCGCAGCCTCCTCCTCTCCCTCCCCCTCCCCCCCCTTATATGAGTTTACAGAGGGAGTCTCGGCGCCTGTTCTAGGGCATCTAGGAGAGCCTCATTTTGGCAGGATCCTTGTGAATCCCTCAGGATTCTGTCCGAAAGGAATGTAATTGTATTACTAGAGAAAGACTTCACCTAGTCTAGGAATAAATCCCAATACTTATTTAAAAAATCTTTATTTTTACAAACACTCCCTTCATATACTTATTAAAGGCGAGCAGCCCCTGAGTTAACAATGGGAAGATTCAAAATTAGAGCAAAGAGCATTGTTCTTTCCATAAAGGGTTTCGTCCCCTGGAAACCTTTTCACCCATCAGGTATGTAGGGATGGAGACTTAGGGCCTCAAGCAAAAGATGGCTTCATCACCCATGTCCTGACCAAATCCACATCTGACATTTTACCTTAAGGAAAGATTTGTCCAAAAAAGAGGCAGAAGAAAGTAGACTATACAGGATTACCAAGAATCAGAGATCTGTTGCTAGGTCTTCTTCCTAAGGCTGGGCCTAGGCCCTATCATTCACTTGTTTATCCTTGGGGGAGGATGTTGTTCCAAGAGAGAGTTGGTCAACCCCTTTGCTCTGTTCAGCACTGCCTAAAGCTCTGTCCTCTAGAAAAATGGGGAATAAAATGTCTTCTAAATTGTCCAATCCATAACCATACCCTTCATTCTTTAGGGAGGGAGTGGGCCAGAGGGAAACTATGTTGAAATTAGCCATGAATGAGGGTTGCGCTCAAGAGGTCACATGTTTTATTTCTTTTCTTAATAATTATAGTAATAACAACCGCAACAGCTAAGTAATAATACATGAGTGCTTATTGTTTTTATAAAGAAAGATGTAACGTAAGTGATCAAGAATAACACTTGCATGCTTATTGTGTTCAAGACAGTGTGACAAGAACTTTATGTACATTTTCTTACTTAGTTTTCATAATAGCCTTGTGATACGGGTGGTTTAATCATCTTTTTTGAGATGAGGAAACAAACTTAGAGAAGTTAAATAAATTGCCAAAAGTGAAGTAGCCAATAAGTCGAGGAGGTCTAATTTGAACACATCTCTCTGATTCCAAAATTGGTTCTCTCAGCCACTGATCTGTGCTGTCCCCTGCTTTGCTTGGCGTTCATTTCACTTTATTTCACATTCTTTCCATCCATATAATTTGTAATCAATACAAAATTATCAAGCCAAGATGAAAGCCATATACTTCCTCCTTTAGATCCACATCTGTGTATAGCCAATGGAAAAATAGAAGCTTGGATACGACAACTCTGTTAAATATAATTTTAGTAGTAACCATGCTGATTTTTGATATAGTAGCAACTTCTGCAGTTTTCGTTTTAAAAACATATTTTCCAAAACATTAACCCTGTTATTGCAAGGGAAAAACTGAGAATTGGGCCACCTCAAGTGCATTTTCACTTGAAGAGTCCTATTTGTAACAACCTTCATTTTAATAGCATTGCAGATGGGTGACAATTCTCAAGTAGGGCACAGAAAATCTTTTCCACCCACCTCTCTTGCAATATCACCTCCAGAAAATTGTAGTACGGGAATATTCTCTGGGACAGAACAGAGTGGACACTTGGGGAATTGAATGCAAATGATGATCATTTCCTGAGCAAATTTAAATCAGTGCCAGGATACTGCCTGTTTAGAAACATTTTCAAATTATAAACAGTATTTAAATGCAAGAATTAATAAATGTACAAGAACTGATAAATGTACTAGTTAAAAACCCATGTTATTTCAACAAGAGACAATGTGCAAATTTACAGTGATAATAATGACATGCATGTTAATGGTCCACTTTTTTTCTCTGTTGTGGTTATATTAAAGATTCTATGATAATCTATTATGAAACTGTTGATTCTCTGAATATGCCCTCAGGTTGCATTCTGCACATTCTGAAAGGCATTTGTCACAAATCTAGGTATTCTTACAGTTTTATCACTGGGAGATTCCTTTAGGTCAATTAAAGTCCCTTTATTTTAATTAGGCTAACTAGAGTCTCTCTCTACAGTCTGAAAGAGCCTCGAGTCAGTATTTTTTATTGCTTATTCTGCAACCATTTCTTTCTGTTCCTCTCTTATTTGGCATGGGAGGTAAAGCAGGGTCCTTTTTTGTCCTTAAAACTATATCTAAGTAAGATTATTATTAATATTTTTGTTGTTGTTGTTGTTGTTTTATAGGGAGCAAAAGGTAGGCTGTCATATGAGCCAGCAATTGCCATGTTCCAGGAGCTGTGTGGGTTCCTTTTATATGCATTATTTATTTTCTCATTTAATCATCACACAAATACATATATTGAGAAATATATTATTACTACCATGTAAGAGTGGAAAACTCCTGAAACTCCAAGAGAATAAGAATTTGGTTCAAATGCCTGTAGTCAGTGATGATGTTAGGATTTGAAACTAAGCCTAAGTTCCAGATCTTCACTTTGTTCTTCCCAATATGCAATACTCTCTCCCAGACTATACATACTTTTTTATAGCAGATATTTACAACAATGTGATTTTTATCCCAACTGTCACTGCTATTTGATGTTTCCCCATTTTATGTTGTGAGGGAAAATCGTTGAGGCCAAGTCAGAATCAAAATAGGAAGATTTAATCTTACAAGTCAGGATGCTTCTTCTGTTTCAGATATCTGCTTCCCTCTCATGCCTCCTCCCTATGACCTAAGGGTAGTAAGAAGTAGTTGTGAGGAACCAGGGCCCGGGTCCCCTCCCAATTAAACTCATGTCTAACTCCATGCCTAGCGTATTCTTTGGTCTTCGGGCAAAGCTCCGTTGGAACAGTGGTTCTTGCTGACTCTGCCCTGACAAGGATCTTGTAATTAATCCATGTTTTATGACCACTAAAGGCTTAATTTTTATAGTTCTCAGGGTTATTTCAGAAGACAATAAAGGAGTAAGTCACACATTTCTGAATTTTAGGTATAGATAATTCAAACATGTATACATATAGAACATTTAGATTTCTCAATATCCTCTCTCTAATTAGAGAGGACATTTCATAATAGGAAGAGTAAGGTGGATAGTTTAAAATTGTATGAAATTGCATTAGAAACAGAGTTATTTAAATGTATCTGCTCTAAAATTTCAACTTCAAAATCATAAATGTAAAATGCACATACATGTTCTTCTCTACAAGTCCTCCAGGTAATTTATTTCATGGAATGTTGCCTTTTTTTTGGCGTATCTCATGGGAGTATCTGAAAGCAAAGCAAACAGTGTTAACTCCATCCTTCCCACTGCTCTGGTCAAAAATTTAGAGTCATCCTTGACTTTTCCCTTTTTCTTATTCTTTCTCCATTCATTCGATCATGTACTACTGCTCTGATTTTCAAAATGTGCTCAGAATCTTACCTCTTCTCACCACGTCTGTCACCATTAACACCAGTGTCAAAGTCACTATCATCTCTGATTTGCACTTTTGTGATAAGTCTCCTTCGTTGGCTTCTGCCTTTCTCCCCTTTAGTATAATTGCAACACAATAGCCAGAAGGGAATATTTAAAGCATAAATCATGTCCTACTCTTCCTCTTTTCACCTTACTTTGAACAAAAGCCAAAGTACTGACTATGGTCTATAAGGCCCTACAAGATCTGACGCCCTTAACCTAGCTGATCTCTTCACTTAATAATCTCCCTCTCCCTTATTCTGCTTCAGCTACACTACCTCCTTGCTGTTTCCAAAGCATATCAGGCACACTCCTGCCTCAGGGCCTTTGCACTAGCTCTTCCTCCTACCTGGAACACTCTGTTCCTCGTTATCTACATGGCTCACACCCTCACTTCCTTCAAGAATTTATTCAAATATCCTGTCTTCAGTGAGACCTTTCCTGACCACCTATTTAAAAGTGCAGGGACCTCCCATCCCAACCCACCCATTCCCAGCATTTACCATTTCCCTCCTGTGATGTATATTTTCTCCAAAGCACTTAGCATCTTTTGACTATTTTGTACTTCACTCATTCTGTTTCTTGCAACCAGACTGTAAGTTTTATAAGGGCTGTGACTTTAAAATTTATTTTGTTCACTGCGGTTTCCTCAGTACCTTCTATAAGTCATGGTACATAGTAGCTGCTCAACAATTGTTTGTGGGGGCAACAATTATTTGTAGACTAAATACATAAATGAAGGAACATTCTTTCTAGGATGATATCTAACATCAAATATCCTGAAGACAGGATATTTGAATAAATTCTTGACTGCATTTATTCCTCACGTAGTTATTTAGGAGCCCCCAAGTACAAGCTCTATACCAGGTACTGGGGATAAAACTATGAATTTGAAATTTATGCCCATTTCTGTTATAGAACAAATACATCATTTTATCAGGACACAGTTCTAATTTACAAGATACATATGGAATTTCCCCTACTGCTCCAATAGCACCTTTTTTGGATACTTTTCTTCTTATTGATGGTGACCAAGGAAGCAATGTTTATTGAATAAGCAGAGTGTTTTCCTCCATGCTCTGTCAAATATTCCTTACCCAATCCTGGGTGAAATCCCAGCTTTTCCATCTATTCTCAGGCATTGAAAGAATCCCAATTTTCTAGTATTTAAATATCCATTCCAAGCTTCTGTTTAAGTCATGTCTTGTCCAAAGCAGGTTGGTGGCCAAGCCCAGAGTCACGGGATAAGAAGGTGTGCCGCACCCAGAGTGGGGAATCATTGCAAAGTTATACGGCAGAGGGCATGGGAAATTGATGCTTGGATAACAGGTACAGCCGGGGACTTTTCTGGGGAAAGAGCAATGTATGGTCCCCTTATAAATAGAATATTAGGTTGCTTGAACATTTAAAACCTTTTATTCTCAGGTGGAAACATCATCCTGTTATGTGCACATTGCAGCAGTACCAGCTTTCATCATCCTAGAATCCCAGAGGTAAAAATCTCTCTAAGTATTTTCTTGGATCCACAGGCAGCTTCTGTTAATTCCAGTACTTCTGAGCTGTTTGCTTGGTTTCCTTGGAAATTCCAAAGTCTGTTGCTCATACCTCATGGATTTAAGGGAGGAAAAAAGGGGAAAAATAAATTTTTCACTCTAACATTCAGTGTCATACTCTCCTCTTTTTCTTCTGTTCAAATAGTTATTTCTAGACTCATTTTGATTTTTTTAATTCCATAATTCATAGATCTTCTCCTTTACTCTATCTGATAGATAATGTTATAGCCTTGTCCTGCCTGGATTGCCAGGAATAATATTATCTGCTTATTAATTACTGTGCAATCATGTTACATAAATAATAGCAATAAGCATAATTTGGAGTTAAAATCCACTCAATTTTTGTTTAGAGATAGAAATCATCTTCCTTTCCTTGGTATAACTATACATTTACATTGTAAAAGATAAATTTCATTTTTAGGTAGCAACTGTTTTCAACTTAATATTGTGCTTTAATTCTATTAACCCTTTAAAGAGTGCCTTGAATGTTTGTTTGATGTTTAGTGAGAGAACTGGACTGAGTTAGAAATAGAAAGAATGTTTTCATGATAAGTAAGGGAAAATCTTAAATACCTTGGCCAATACTGGTTTTGGACACATCACTACTGGAAGTGTAAAGCTCTAGTACATTCCTTTTGCAAAATAACTTTCTGTGTTTTGTTGCCAACAGGTGATCTCTCATCACTTTCCTAGGCAGGAGAGCTGACCTAGTGGTTTAGGAATGCACCTTTGAAATACACACAAAATCATTCAGACAATTATCAAACCTTTGTTTACAGTTACTTAAAATTATAATTTTAAAAACCTCTTGAATTAGTAAATTCATTATGAAATGTATAGGTGATAAATACCATCTCTTGTAAAACAAAGATAAAAGCATCATAATTCCCAATGTGGGTCTCATAACTTCTTAAGTATGAGGGCTATATTGTTCCACATGTTTCAGGTGTCTCTTAGGCCTTATATTTCCCATAAAGTATGACCCTATAAAGAGAATTTTGGTATAGAGATCTTGACTTAAAATGCCTACCTTTGTGTTTTTTGCTTGATTGGTTGTTTGGTAGGTTGATTGGTTGATCACTGAGAGTGGAAGCAGTAGGGTAGTTGTCTACCTGCTAGATGCCAGTAGCACCCCGCCCCCACCCCTCAAGTCCCAGCCAGTTGTGACAACCCAAAATGTCCCCAGACTGTGCTAAATGCCAGTGGGGCAAAGTTACCCCTTTGAGAATCATTGCTAATAATCATTTTCAGTTCCTATCATCTACTAAGTCTACTAAGTGTTTAAAATTGCACAAAGTAGTTCAAAAAGAATTTTTGCAGTCTACTTTCCATGTCCAATATAATTAGACCAGCTTACTTGAACTTTTGTCATCTAAGTTTTCTGTTAACCAGGATTTCTGCACATTTATAGTAAAGCAATAAATGATATTGATTATCAGAGGTTTCCTCAGGAAAAAAATTAAGGACTAAACTTCTTGGTTTGGAAATCCTCTTTCAGTTCTCTCTCGGGTCTTTTCCTGCAGCACTCAGTTCTCTCATACTCCTCAGTGCAAGTCAAACTGTAACTGAAAAATTAAGAATTAATGAATGATTATGATTACTGAATCATTATATATATATCTGTTTTCTTTCTATATTGTAGAATAGGCAAAAGTTAATACCTGAAATTACTGCAACTCAACTAGTCTCAGCCCTGTTCACAGTTACTATTGTAATGTTTATTCTATCCTAGTCTCAGCCCTTTGTATACTTACTATTGTAATGGTAACAACTCCATTCCCCCCTTGTTTGAATCCATAAAAACCCTGAATATCTTAGACAGATTTTTGGGCAGATAAGCCGTCTTGATACCTATCAAAAGCAGTGGGTTCTCTGCCTGATGTGCTCAAATGACCAATTCCTGAGACACCCTGGGGGTTTCAAAGAGAGAAAGAGTTTATAGCTAGGCGTGAAGCAGGAGAGCACATGGCCAATGGGTCCAAAATCTGTCTCCCCAAACTGCAGTAATTCTGATGGTTTTACAGTATCAAAAGATGGGCAGGTTTTAGGATAATGAGCACAATGGCTCTAGATGATATAATTAGAGGTGATTTAATTATTGAGCATGTGCAGACTGAGTATATGTTTAGTCACAAAACCAAAATGTATGTAAGAAAATGGTGGCCTTAATATGATGGTGGGTGTGAGTTTTAGTGTTATAATGAGGCATAGGTCATTATGGGTTAAAGTTTAAGCTACTGAGTATGTCAGGTGGGCCCATTTTGGTTAGATCCAGCTTAGGTTATTAAGATAGCTTTGGAATTGGGGTGGATTAATTCTGGGTTGATTTAGACCCTTCATTAATATACATTGGGGGCTGTCTTTAGTGATTATAAGACTGTAAAGTTGAAAAACTGGATACAAGGGGCACAAGTGAGGGTCAGTCACAAGGTTTTTAGAATCACAACTGCACAAGACAAAGGCTCTACAATCATTATCAGAGATCAAGGATTACAGTTCAGAGATTTCAGGTATTTCCCTCTGTCTACCAGAAAGTAGAAAGGAGTATCTATATAATGATATTGTAATCATAATCGTCCCCTAAGTCTTAACTTCTCAGTTACAATCTGATCTCCTGCTTCCTGCATAGCATTAAACTCTTTCTCTCTTGGAAACCCAGGTATCATGGATTGGCTGTTACGTGCAACTGGCAGAGAATCCACTGCTTTCATTCAGTATCAGAACCCTTTAGCATCCTACCAGCCCTCACCTCCTCACACTTATTGCTAGCTCCTCTCCCCTCAACTTGCTCCAGCTCACAGGCCTTCTTGCCTATCTCTTTCCCATCTTTGTCCTCTGTTCTTGCTGTTTCTACTGACCGGAACTCCTTGCCACCGTATTTTCACGTCTGTCTCATCATCATTCATATTTCATCTCAAAAACCAGCCTCTCAAAAAGTACTTCTCTGCTTACACAGTCTAAGACAGCAGCATCCCCTTATTCTCCCACTTTCTCAAGCATAATCCTATTTCAGTTTCTCAATAGAACTTTACACAATCTAGAATAAACGTACTTATTTGTTTATTTTTATTGTCTTTTTCTTTCCCCTACCCCCCCACCTCCACCCCAGTCCAAAGGTGTATGTGGGTCCTGGCCAGTGTTATTCTTCCTTCTATCTCTTTACCTAGAAGACACTAAGCATTCAGTGAATACGGATGAATTAATGCATAAAAAAGCATGCACAAGTCACTTTTTCCACACAATCCAGAGACACATATAACATTTGTAAGATAGTATCTCATTAAATGGATCTTCATATCGACTGTCAGTGAGTTTGTGCTTTAGCCCTCATAGAGGTTCATAGTCAACTCTCCCTCTTTTCCATGTTTGATGGTAGTCTGTTACCAGTGAGTTCTTCTCAACACATGCATTCCATCCCAAAAGAACTCATCTCATACTTCACCCAGAACATAGAAACCAACTCAAAGCCTGCCTTTCGTATTCAAACAACCTCATCTACATATTTAGCAAACTCTTTCCCCCTCCCATCTCAGAGAAAAGGGTGAGCCTTCTCCTCTCAAAGACTAACCTCTTAATCTGTACTCTGCTTATCATGCTCTTTCTGGTTTCCTGAAATAGCTTATGCCACCAGGTATTCCTTCAATGAACTCAATCTTTAAACTCTGCATAGGGTATAACTTTTTCCATCTTCAATTAAATGTGTTCCAGTTTCTCCCATCTTAATCCAAAAGATTCACCACAAAACACAAATAACATTCATAACCTTTATAATAACATTTATGCTACCTTAAAGCAAGGCCAAAAATGTTTGCTTTTTTTGTTCACTGCTCTATCCCCAGGGTCTAGAAAAGAGCATGGCACATAGCAGACACTCAATATGAGGATCCAATCATTAATCAGCTCTTTAATCTTTGTCAGGGCTTGCTGTGTGGCAAGCAGTGTTCTAAGTATTTCATAGGTGTTTTGTCACTTAATCCTCATAAGGCAGGTGCCATTATTTACTTTACTGATGCAGAAACTGGGGTATGGTGAAAGTTAGTAACTAACCTCAAGGTCATGGACTCCTGATTCTTGCACTTATTCTCTTAATCACTATACATGCTGCCTCTCAATTATAGATAGATCATTGTACCTATAGCAGAAGATGGAAAGCTAGGTAGATAGATAGATAGACAGGTGATAGATATTTCTATGTCTCTATTTTTATTCTGAATGATGTTCAATTCTATAGTGAAAATATTTCATTACACAGAAATTTTAAATACTGTCTCATTTTATTCTAAAACTTTGCTACTTCAGTATCTGGTTTCATTAGCCAGGTTTATTCAGATTCTTTCTTAAATTTCTTTCAGAGTGAGGACAATGAATCTAACAAGTTGTCCAAGTTTCCAGTGAATCTCATTCTGAACTTGGATTTGAACCCTGGTAGTCAGACTCAAGGACCTACATGTGTGGAAACTTCACTACACAGCATGCCACTGTTCTATCTTTCCCTTTTCTTTAAAAAGATACTGAAGCTAAGTTATGTATCTAAGTTACAAAATCATCAAGTTAGAATCCTAATCGTTTTGGAACAGGCAAATACATGTCTCAGTATCCCCCTTTATATCCCACCTCTTCTCTTTTTCTCCTTATTTGAAAGCATAGAGGACAAATAGATTTCAAGTGCTTCTACTTGGTCATCTCTCTTTCCCTTATATTTATCCAAACAATAGAAATATTTCTATCCTATTTATTATGTTTGCTCTAAATATAAGTGAACAAACTTTGAATTTAATTCTGCATTTTTCTCATGCTTTTGTGTTAAGCTTTAGTTGAAACACTAGTTTGACATACGTAGGCTACTTGAATTTGCTTTCAGCAGTTTCTTGCCCCTTTAAATTTTGCAACTTGTTTTTCTTTCCAAATTTCTTTTTTTTTCTTTCTGTATATTTTCTCACTCTGAACTCATAAAAACTCTTTAGAAACACAGTTTTTATGGCCATTTCCCCTTTCATCTTTTATTAATTTCATTCTTTGTAATAATTACTTTATGGGACCTCCCAGTCATTTGTTCAAGCCATGATCTTTTTAAATGTAATTGTATATGTAGAAAAACCTTTAAAAATTTTCCACCTGAGATTCTCTAACTGATACTTTTCTCCTCTCCCACAAATATGTGAGCACATACCACCACTCACAGCTAGGACTGGATTACCTAAACTGGCTTCATTACTCTTAGCAGCTATTTGTTTTCCTTTAATTTTAAAGACCTCCAGGTAAGAAGATGTCACAAATTCCATACATCATATTTTCTAATATCATTCAACTTATACTAAAGGGACACATTTTGCTTTTGCCTTTTCTCTTGAATAAACCTTCTTGTTTTAGTGTCTTCCTGTTCTGTTTTGAACAACAGAGGCAGAGAGTGGGAAGCCAGAGAGTGGGAGCTCACATCTGCTGAATTGCTTTCTTTCATCTGAAGGTAAGTGCCAATCTTTCCCGGTCAAACATACTTGACCTAATCACTGCATTTATGATCTCTTTTGCAAATGATTGTTAATCTGACTTTTTCCCTTGCATATTCTCTCTTCACAATGACTAACTCTAGTGGTATGTCTCAAAGAGGAATATCATTCTAGTATCTATCCAATTATAAAATCTTTAGGGAAATCGTCCTTTATTCTAAAATTATACTTACCTAATTATACAGTCTCCATGTCCTGTGTACTTAGGCTGCCTTCAGCAATATAAATTTGTGTTTCACTTTAATTCATCAATGGAAAAAAGAGAGGCAGAATATGTCCCCTTTTTTTGAGCAATATTCTTGAGGTTGCTTTGGGCACATTCTTATAGGAGTCTTTGCCATTTATTAAGAATAATAAGCAAAGGAAAAGCAAAGAGAAATGATAAGGTGTATCCATTCCCCAGGGCTCTAATGTTCAGGCTCAATTGGAGTCTGGAGGGTATTTTAACACGTAAGTCCTCTGACTATAAATCTGTCCCTTGGGGTCTTTTCGGTTATTTCAGGAAAGTGTCAGTTGCTTACTGTACAAGAAGCAATTATCCCCACACAGGAACTAGTTCAAGGAAAGAAAAGAAGAAAGCTAGTTAGTGAAACAAGTTACTAAAAGAAGAAAGCTTACAAAGGAAAATGAAAGAGCACACTGAAAAAAGCACAATGATATATATTTACTATGGATTTTATATTCAAAAGTAAATATAGATACAGTAGCCTCGAGCTGTATTAATCTAGATCTACACTTGCATCCATATTTATATTCCATCAATATAGAGGTATATATCCAAATTCTGATCTCTGTCTGTGTCTGTCTCTTTAAGTGAGAGGAAGTAGGCCTGCTGGTTAAGAGTTCAGACATAAAAACAGCTACCTCCAGTTGAAACCAAGGCTCTACCAGGCACTAGTCATGTGACATGACAAAATACATACTATGTCTGGGCCTCAGTTTCTGCATCTCTGAAGTGAAACCATTGCCAAATTAATTTGGTTGTTTTGGGGACTAAATGATGTAACACGTATAAAACACTAGAACAGTGCCTGGAGCAGTTATTATTCAAACACGCTGATTCATTTTAAAATCTTATACCTGATCTACAAAAAAAAAAATGTTCTTCAACAACTTCTACTCCCTTTTAAAGGGAATGGGTCTGAGAAACTGAAGACTTTTTTGTTGTTGTTGGCTGAGTGACTGGGATGTTAAATGCGTATTTATAGAAGATTTAGATGTGCCTTGTGTAGGAAATGAGAGATGTTTAGAGGGAGCTACTGGAGAGACAGAAAGTCCCTAGGGCACTACCTGAGGCAGAGGCAGCAAAGGAGAACCATGAATAAATCGACCGCAAAATTGGCTGTCTGCTGGGAGGCTTGGGAGCAGGGGCTGGTCTAAGGGGAATTTCCAGAGAGATGCTGAATGTTCCTTCCCAGGAGCCCATGGTCCTCCAGGTCATCTTATAATTTTTCAACACCATTGCTGTTAATTTGTTTTCTTGTGAAATCAGGTCGGGTTGGTTGGTTTCACTTACAGTCTGGGTCCAGAGCACAGTCAAGCTGTGCAGACTTAACCTTTTCATGGATTACTACTTAAAAAGACTTTAAATTACTGACAGGTCTAAGGTCATGACATCCACTTGTCTTAGGGATAATCACTTTACCTTGAGTTGTGAAATTTCCTACAATGATATTTTCATCACTGAAGTTAAGTTTCTCAAATCATGTATAATTTCTTTAGTTTCCAATTCACTTTTCAAAATTTTAAAAATTTTTCTAGGTGTTTTCATTCTACGGCCAATGTATATTATGAACAAAACAACACTCATCTTCAAGGGTCTAAAAGTTTTGCAAAATACATTTTGTCCCCCGTGAATGTTAAAGAGCACAGCTTAGCAGCTAAACAATCACATTGGGCTCAAAATATTCAGAGGTTTATTCCTGAATTTATTTTGGATTATCAGTGTGTCACTTGGGTAAGTCACTTAGCTCTTCTTTTTGCCTCAGTTTCCTTTGTTATGTGACTGGAATAATGACAAATATTTCTCTTTTGAGACTAGACAAGAAAAGCAGTATTTAAACTATTTTTGCATCTTAATTTTGCCATACAAGTGCTGAAAATATCACAGAATGGATTTCATGCTCAACTAACAAAATTAATTGCAGTAGTGTTTAAATGCAAACCAACACAACAGTTAATGATTAGACATTTAAAACTGGAACTGATATTTATGAAAGTTAAATGAAGTTATTTCAAGCATCCAATGAATACTGAGTGCTTCCTGTGAGCCAGAAAGTTTGCTGGTGACTCAAAGGTGAATGCAATAATGAATGCCCATCTGCAGTTCCCCCTTGAATCTTCAGCTTTGAAAGAGAGACAGTTTTAGTTTGCTAAAGCTGCCGGAATGCAATATACCAGAAATGGGATGGCTTTTACATTGGAGTTTTATTAGTTCACAAATTTACAGTTCTAAGGCCATGAAAATGTCCCAATTAAGGCATCAGGAGGTAGATACCTTCTCTGAGGAAAGGCTAATGGCATCCAGATTTCCTCTGTCACACGGGAAGGCACATGGCTGGCTCTGCTGATCCTTCTCTCCTGGGTTTTGGTTCTGGTTTCAGTGGCTTTCTCCAAAATGTCTCTGGGCTTCTGTCTCAGCTTCTCTGAGCTCTCTCCAAGATGTCTCTGCCTTTTATCCTCTCATAGAGGACTCCAGCAAGGGAATTAAGACCCATCTTGAATGAGCAGGGTCACTTCTCCATGGAAACAACCTAATCCAAAGGTCCCACCCACAATAGATCTGCCCCCAAAAGATTGAATTAAATGAATGTAGGCTTTTTCTGGGGTGCATAACTGATCCAAACCAACACTGAAACAAATATCTGTGATGCAAGCAGATTATAGGGACACATAAGAAAACCTAGACATATGAGGGAAGTCTTCCCAAGGAAAATCTTGATTAAGTGTTATCATGAAGTCTAATTAGGTTACAGATGTGAGGAAGAGGGGTTAGGGAGGGGTGAGGAGAGAAGAGACCACAGTTAAAGAGAAAAGAAAAGCAGGGACTATATCAAGAAAATCATGTACACTAATACATTTGAAAGGATGAGCATGGCAATATCCTATCTGTATTATAATTGTGTGGACAGTGGTATGCTGGTCTGGATATATTATGTCCCCCAGAAAAAGCCATTCTTTAATGCAATCTTGTGGGAGCAGATGGATTAATCTTTTTGATTAGTGTGTGACCTCTTGATTGAATGTTTCCATAGAGATTTGGCCCTGCCCATTCAGGGTGGGTCTTGATTAGTTACTGGATTCCTTTAAAAAGAGTCAACACAGACCCAGATGTGGACTGACACTGCGAGATGCTTACAGATGCTTGAAGTTGCAGACAGAGGGACATTTGGTGATGCTAAGCTAAGGGCGCACAGGAGCAAAGAGAGGACAAAATGCCCCAAAAGCAGCTGAGAGAGACATTTTGGAGATGGCCGTTGAAGCAGATGCTTGGAGACATTTGGAGATTCTAGCCCAGAGTTTGCTACATGAAACAAATAGAGACAAGCTCAGAGACATATGGGAGAACTCCATTTTGAAACACAACCCAGGAGCAAACGAACAGTGGAAACCAGACATGTGCCTTCCCAGCTGACAGAGGTGTTCTGGACGCCATTGGCAGTTCTTCAACGAAGATAACCTCTTGTTGATGCCTTAGTTTGGACACTTTTAGGGCCTTAGGACTGTGACTTTGTAATCTAATAAATCCTCTTTATAAAAGCCAATCCATTTCTGGTATTTTGCATAACAGCAACATTAGCAAACTGGAAAAAATGGATTGAAGGAAAGCAAGCCAGGAGTCTTAATAGAGAATACAGCAGAAATCTTGGTGAGACATGGTTGTGATCTGAACTACAATTTTTAGCAATGAGGATGAGGAGACGTTGATAAATTCAAGAAATATTCAAAGGTTTTAATTTCAGAACTTCCTGATTGACTGGAAAGAGGGTGAGCAGGACAAGCAGAGACACAATAAAAAATAATTACCAGCTTGATAGATAGTGATGTCTTTCAATTAGAAAGAGGGACAGGTTTAGGAAGGAAAAGATTAATTTAATTTGGATGAATTGTGTTTGAGGTACCTGTAAGACTGACTACCATAATAGGTCTATGGCATGATACAATGATTATTTAATCCTTTCATTCTATTTATGTGGATGTGCCACAGTGATATTCTGCAGAGATCATTTGGAAGTAATTCTTATAATTATTGAACCAAATATTTTCATGCCATAGAGCTGTTCCATTAGGAAAGCTCAAAGTAACTCTGAAGGCTAAAGAGAGGGGTGTCAGCGCATAATAGTAAATGCCTACTGCAAAATTTTGGAAGTGGTATTAATTTTACCTTTTGTGCCTCTCTCCACTTTGCAGCATTGTTTTTCTTTGTTTTTTTTTTCCTCTAGGTTTGTGTCTCTTTAATGCCTGCCAACCTCTACCAATGTATAAATGGGTAAAACTGTGTTCCTGAATTATGGATGGTCAAGTTGAAAATTACTGCACTCCTCTCTTTTCTACTGCCTGCAAAGTTAGTCTTAGGACAAGTTGAAAGAAGTATGATTATGTGGTGGTTTGATGCTGCATGTACCAAAGACAAATATGTTCTTAAATTTAATCCGTTACTGTGGGTATAAACCCATTGTAAGTAGAACCTTTTGATGAGGCTACGTCAGTTAAGGTTTGTCCTACCTCTATCAAGATGGGCCTTTATCCTATTACTGGCGTCCTTTATAAGAGAATGAAATTCAGAGACAAAGAAAGAGACAGGAAGCAAGAAGCTGAAATAGAACATGGAAGAGAAGAAAGAGACTAGAAGATGCCCCCAAGTGTCTTACCATGTGACAGAGGAAACAAGGATCACTGGCAGCCAGTCTCAGAACACCACACTTCGGGGAGAGAGCATCACTTTCATGATGCCTTGATTTGGACATTTTCCTGGCCTCAAAACAGTGAGTGAGTAAATTCCCATTGTTTAAGCAGAACCACTTCATGGTATTTGCTTGTGCAGCCTAGAAAACTAAAATAGATACAGTCTATTTTCTTTCCTTATAATTAAATTCTTGGAAGTAATGGTGAACAAGAGCTGGGATTTTTTCCCCAGCTCTCCTAACCTCTTCTTTACTGAGAGGTTTCAAAAGCAATAATGATACATGAATCAGTCCTGTTGTTTTCTTTGTGTAGATGTAAAATACATGGTCATTGGTCTGGAGAGGTCTGGAATATGGGTTTTCTGTAAAAAAACAAAACAAAACAAACAAACAAACAAAAAAAAAACAAACAGAAATAATTCCAGGAAAAATAGAGAAAAAAATAAGCTTATTTTCAGTGCCTCTCTGTTTCTTTTATCTGCCTCCCTTCAACTTTATTTTGACCTTTCCCTACAGGCATTTGCCTAGTGCTCTGGTATTGTCCCAGTGCTCCTCCTTTAAACCCTTAATCTAAAATGTCCTCAAACCGATTTTGCCTTCAGACCTATAGGCATTGTATTTTAGGGTATACAGTATGTGAGAAAAAAGGAGGGGGTGCGCTCAGTAGTCTTTCAACAACCAGTGGTAAATGAGCCTATGGGCAGTAATTCTAAGACAACTAAACTAAAAAACGCTCCACATTTTTCACTTCACATAAGCTTTCTATACTGATTCTTTCAGTTATTTTTAAAAAGGAAATACTTAGAACGTGGATTGGTAGTTTACCATATAAGGGTTTGTGGCCTTGTTGAGATGACCCCATTGATTTAATTGAGTTTAGTCACAACCATGATTTTCTATTCATCTTTACACGAACATGTCCATTCTGCCTTGTCATTCTCCTATTTGGGGGACAAGAACTTTAAGACCTCATATTCATGAAGGCAGTTTCTTTCCCAGTAGCATACAGAGCTTTAAGCATTGTTGACTCTATACCTCCAGGTAAGGCAGAAGGGGCATATGATGATAAAGTATTATCTCTCCTTCTTTGAACAGTAGCAGTTCTAATTATGGGGGAGGTACAAAATTAAAGATCATTTTGAAAAATCTAAATTTTCCTTTCTTGTTATTAAAGCATATACAAGTGGGAGATTAGATTCATGCCTTAATAAGTGCTTTTTTTAATTTGCCTGCTGAGAAGAGAAAGTTGACTTTTGCTAGAGCCATTTAATTTTTAAGGGTAATGAAACATCTGATAGCACCTCCATATAGTTTCAAGAGAAATAAATACAGGGTGTCTCATAAAGAGTTAGTATTGCATTTGCTTTCTTTGTGTGAAAGATGCATAATTCATAAGCTAATGATTTATAAAGGTCTTCTCACAAGTGAAAGAATGTTATCACTCCCGAGAGTAAGATAATCAAACTATTCTGTAGTAACTCATTCAAGTTCATTTTATACTAAATTTTTAAATATAATCCCTTATTTTTTTAATGTGCCATTAGAGGAGAGTGGCAAGATGCAGAGAAGGTGGGAGCTACTAGAGTGAAAATGGAGGGACGTTTTAAATATATTCTTATTTTTGTCTTTTGGTGAAGAGGAAGTTCAGTTTTTTCATATTAGGGATATAAGCATTGATTGTTTAATGGCTAAACTGTAACTATTATACAACTTTAATTCCTTCATTAAGCATATTTCCTTTTGTCTTATGGTTTCATCACTGTGGTATAAAGCCTTCTATAATCGTTCCCAGTGATCCCTGCCTACTTGTGTTTGTCCCTTTGTGTAATCTCCTTTATTTGTGTGTATGCTACACCTAGTGATTTGCTTCTAATGAATATAATATGGCAAAAGTAAGGGGATATCACTTCTAAGATTAAGCAATACAAGACTGTGACTTCCATCGTCCTTTCTCTCTCTTCCTGACACACTCTCTCTCTCTCTCTGGCTTTTCTCTCTTGTTTGCTTTGGTGAAACAGTGTACCATATGGAGAGACACACATGTCAATAGGGCCTTTGGATGAGATCACAGCCCTGGTTGACACCTTGATTAACAGCCTGATGAGAGACCCTGAGCTAGAGAACACAGTAAGCTGCACATGGATTCTTGACCCACAAATAGTCTGAGCTAATAAATGTCTGTTGGTTCAAGCTGCTAATTTTGGGGGTAATTTGTTATGCAGAAATAGGTAACTAATAACCAAATAAATCTTTGTTACTAGATACAATTAACATATTTACATTTCCATTGTGTGTAAATTTATCAAAGCCTGGTGACAGATGTTATGTACACTAAATATTTATAAATATGGAACATGTATATGGTCCCAGTTGTCATTTTAAAATCAGGTTG
Source organism: Choloepus didactylus (assembly GCF_015220235.1). NCBI lineage: Eukaryota > Metazoa > Chordata > Mammalia > Pilosa > Megalonychidae > Choloepus > Choloepus didactylus. The sequence goes on along the minus strand of NW_023637622.1, from coordinate 785,118 downwards.
TATTCATGGTGAATTTCTTTGTCATAAAAGAAAAGGGAAAAATACGTTGAATTGATGGACGAGTAATTTTCCTCTGCAGTAGAATTTTAATCTGAGGTTCCAAGATCCATAGTGCTTTTCGATGGGATCATTACAGTCATTTTGATTAGGAGAGTTTTTCTCTGCAAGAAGTTTATATTCTCTGTTCTTCTCCCACTAAATAGTAGACGTGGATCCCAGACATTGTGAAAACAAGTATTACCAAAACAATTCCAATCCACCTGGAAAGAGTCATTTTCTTTCTAGAATAGAAGATAAGAGATCCCGGGATGGGCTTCAGTCTGTCTATGAGTCCCTTCTCCAAAAAATAAACGTAAAATATTGTGTTCTTAGGTGCATTTTTCTAGTGAAAGGGTTCATAATTTTCATAAGATACTTTTAAAAAAGTTTCATGATACCCAGTTGTTAATACCTGGAATACACCACCAGATTAACTTGGTTATAGTGGCTAATAAATTGTTTTACATATCAGTTAATTTATTGATGAAATTATTTTTTTAAATTAAACAATTCAACAACTATATTGAGGACCATGCTACAAATTAGAAGTAAGACACAAATAAGACATTTGTGATCCCTATCCTAAGGAGCTTACACTTTAGCACGGAAAGCAAATATTAATCATAAAGAGTTCCAGAAAGATAATTTGAATTAGAGAATGTTCTGGAAGTATATAACTGAGTGTACTAGTTATTAGCCAGTGTACTCTCGTATCTATTCTCTCCTCTTCCTTATTCTGCTTTATATTACAAAGGGTTGATCTTGCAAACAACATCACCCAGGCTTCTTTGCCATTTGGCTTCTTTATGGGTTTGCACAGTAGGAAACATGGGCAGGAAACTGGAGGTTCCAAGGCAGAAAGATGCCAGGATAGTTCTCATCTCTCTCTCCGACTCATGTGGATCTCCCAGCAGTGGCTTTGTCTCCTCCTTAGCTCTAGCTTCAACTGGACAGTTTCTCACTCTGTGGTTGAAGTATTTACTTGGTGACCCCAACTTCTGATGACTAATAGCAACATGTCTTTGCTTCTCCAGCTCTAGTCATGATAGCAACTTCCTACAGTTGCTAATCCATGGGTGTCTCATTTTTTGTTTATTCTTTCAGCTTATCTAACACCTTTATAAATTGTCTCATATTAAATTCCCTCTATTGACCTATCAGTTGTGGGTTCTGTTTCCTGACTATTACACTAGGGCACTCACCTAGTTAGGAAAGGAAAGTGTCAGGGATGATTTCTTTGAAGATGTTAGATTTGAAGTAAAGTTTGAAATATAAGTGTGTGTTAACTTAGTCTAAATGGGGTAGGAGAGAACAGAGAATGTTCCAGGCAGAATATGCGCTTGTAGAGTTCCAAAACTTGAGGAAAGTTCGTTGTTATTAAGGTTTGGATAGAAGTGTGAAGAATGGCATGAGATGAAGTAGATAAAATAACACATTTTACAGTGCTTTAGCCCATGTTAAGAATTTTGGTCTTTATTGTCAGAGACCAATGGGAAGCCTTTCATGGGTCTTTGAACTAGCAGCATTGAGCAGTGGTGTGTCACGTTTTAGTATATGTGTATTTTGAAATATGTGTATATTTAAATGTGTATTTAAAAATTGAAATATGTGAAGAATAAGTTAGAAAGGCATATACATAGATGCTGGTACAACAGATAAAAGTGATGCTAGTTTGGGCAATGTAAGATAAAATCCTAAAGCTATTCAAAAGGACTTAGTGATGCCTTGGATAAGGAGGTAAGGCAGATGAGGTAAAGGATGGTGACTTAAATGAGTCTCCTTGGCAAAAAGGTGAATGGTGATGCCATTCACTGAGCCATTCACTGAGCTAGGAAAACTAGAAAAAGAATAAATTTGTGATAGAGGATAATAAATTCAGTTTGGATCTGATGAATTTGAATGTCCTAGGAAAAATAATGGAAAATTCTTTTTAGGATAATGGTATTGGATTTACAATTAATAATTCAAGGTAATCTCCTTAACTGGATTTATTTACTTTTGGTCAGTTTGGTGATCAACTAGCAAGAGTTAATCTGGACATTTTATAGGTGTGTCTATGATCTTGTTTAGGTAAACTTGTTATTTTGGTTAGGTAACCTTGCAATCTTGTTAAGATAAGCATTTCTGTTCTAAAATTTTCTTTTTATAAAATAATTTGGGAAGCTTATTTTTTATAAGCAGGTGCTATTCACCTTAGTGTCCCTGTCTTCCACATTCCTTGACATATACTAGATGCTTACTAAGGTTTTGGAAATTTGAATTGAAATAGGCATTACTAAAGGACACATTTTTTCCTTCCAGATCAAGATTTTTAGTCTTGAGGCACATTGGGAGTGTCAATTGCAAGGTTTTCATAATCCCATGGTCACAAGGTGAAAGCTTTATAGTTATAAAATCATCATCAAGAATCAAGTCTACTGGATAACAGTTCAACACATTTAGGTATTTCCTTCTAGCTGTTCTAATACGCTAGAAACTTAAAAGGAATATCTATATAATGCATAAGAACAACTTCCAGAATGACCTCTCAACTCTATTTGAAACCTCTTAGCCATTAAAACTTTATTTTGTTTCATTTCTTTTCCCCGTTTTGGTCAAGAAGGCATTCTCAATCCCAGGATGGGAGTCATGTCCCACATTGCCAGGGAGACTTACACCCCTGGGAGTCATTTCCCTCGTAGGGGGAAGGGTATGAGTTTATTTGCAGATTGGCTGAGAGAGAGGCCGTATCTAAGCAACAAAAGAGGTTCTCTGGGGGTGATTCTTAGGCATAATTGTAAGTAGGCTTAGCTTGTCTTGAGGCACATTGAATGAATTTTAGATATGCAACAACTTTTTTTGTTGTGATCAACATTATTCTATATGAAAGTTGGGTATGAAGAAAAAAAGAGAATACCAAACATTCTCTACATTTCAGAGGCGTGCCAGTTTGAAACTGTTATGTACCCCAAGAAAGACTATGCTCTTTAATGCAATCTTGTGGGGGCAGACTTATTATGGGTGGGATCTTTTGATTAGATTGTTTCCATGGAGATATGACTCACCCAACTGTGGGTGAGATCTTCTGATTAGATTATTTCTATAGAAGTGTGGCTCCGCCCATTCAAGGTGGGTCTTGATTAGGTTATTAGAGTTCTTCAGAGAGCTCAGGAGCTGGCACAGAGACAGATGCTTGGAGATGCAGATGGAAAGACATTTAGAGATGCTAAGCTAAGAGATAAAGCCCAGAGTTTGCCCTGGAGAAGCTATGAGAAGACCCCCAGATGCTTAGAGAGAAACGCCTGGGAGAACAAGCAAGGATGCACACGAGCTGAGAGAGAGAGAAGCTAAGAGAGACAGAAGCCCAGAGACATTTTGGAGAAAGCCATTTTGAAACCAGAATCTGGGAGCAAAGGACCAGCAGATGCAAGCCACGTGCCTTCCCAGCTGACAAGGTGTTCTGGACGCTATCGGCCTTTCTTCAGTGACGGTATCCTCTTGTTGATGCCTTATTTTGGACATGTTTATGGCCTAGAACTATAAATTTGTAACCTAATAAATCCCCTTTATAAAAGCCAACCCATTTCTGGTATTTTGCATAATGGCAGCTTTAGCAAACTGGAATAAGAGGTAAGGCAATGAATCGAAATTGCTACTTCCAAACTTTGGTGCTCAGAAAATATGAATGCTTTAGGTTCCATAAAAGAATTAACTTTACTCATTTAAAGTTCTTGACATAGTTTCCTCTTATCCTTATTCCTCATTCAAAAATCACCTTTAAGTTGTGATGTGGGAATATTGTGAAAGTTCATGGAATGAAAGTGTAGACATCCTTGTGATTCAAGTCACTAGAGGCATTCAACAACTTCAACAATACTAGGAGGAAAATATTCATTTTTTGAAAATGGTTGTACTTGGTACTTTGTGAATGCTCCTTCATGAAATATCTGAAAGTATTATAGAACTACCTTGTTTTAGGGTTTTGAAGAATGTTAGTGGAAAGAACTTGAAGATGTAAAGGACAACTTCCCTTGAATGCAAATTATTAGATCAGTTCGTGTGTCATTGTCACCTCATTAGCATTCCAGACACTTTTATTTCAAGAAAGACAGCTGTCAAGATTAGATAATTGTTGTTTTGAGATTACCACTCTACATTTACAGTAGCCTCTCATTTATGTTTCAAGCAAGCCCCCTTTGTCTGAAGGAGTAATTTCAAATTGTCTTTTTTGTTTGTTTGCATTTTAGTATCTTCATTCATATGTGTGTTTTTATTAGTCCAGTGATTAAAAAATCCCAAGTAGCTATCATCTGTAAGCCTGTAGCTGCTTTTACAGAGAGCATTTAAACATTACATTGTCCCAGACATCTTTACTTTATTTTACCTTAAACATTTAGGCATACCTTGGAGATATTGAGGGCTTGGTTCAAGACCACTGCAATTAAACAAATCACACATTTTTTGTTTCTCAATGCACAGAAAGTTATATTTACACTATCCTATAGTTTATTAAGTGTGCAATAGCATCATGTCTAAAAATAACAAGTACATGCCTTAATTAAAAAAATACTTTGTTGCTAAAAAATGCTAACCATCATCTGAGCCTTCATTGAGTCATAATCTTTTTGCAGGTGGAAGGTCTTGCCTCAAATTTGATGGCTACTGACTGATCAGGGTCATGGTTGCTTAAAATTGGGGTGGCTGTCGCAATTTCTTAAAGTAAGACAACAATGAAGTTTGCTGCATTGATCGACTCTTCCTTTCGCAAAAGATTTCTCTGTAGTAGTGATGCTGTTTGACTGCACTTTATCCACAGAGGCACTTCTTTCAAAATTGGAGTCAATCTTCTCAAACACTGCTGATGCTTTCTTAACTAAGTTTTTGTAATATCCTAAATCCTTTGTTGTCATTTCATAAATGTTCAGGGCATCTTCACCAAGAGTAGATTACATCTCAAGAAACCATTTTCTTTCTCATCCGTGAGAAACAACTCTTTATCCATTAAAGTTTTATTGTGAGATTGAAGCAATTCTGTTACATCTTTAGGCTCCACTTCGAATTCTAGTTCTTTTGCTATTTCTACATTTGCAGTTATTTCTGCCCCTGGAGTCTTGAACCTCTCAAAGCTATCCATGAGGATTGGAATCAACTTGTTCCAAACTCCTATTAATGTTGGTATTTTGATCTCCTACCATGAATCACAAATATTCTTAATGGCATCTAGAATGGTGAATCTTCCAAAAGATTTTCAATTTACTTTGCCAAAATTCATTAGAGGAATCACAATCTATGGCAGCTATAGCCTTATGAAATGTATTTCTTAAATAATAAGACGTGAAAGTCAAAATGACTCCTTGATCCATGGGTTGCAGAATGGATGTTGTATTAGCAGGAATGAACACAACATTAATCTCGTTGTACATCTCCATCAGAGCTCTTGGGTGACAGGTGCATTGTCAATGAGAGTAATGTTTTGAAAGGAATTTTTTTTCTCTGAGCAGTAAGTCTCTACAGTGGGCTTAAAATATTCAGTAAACCATTTTGTAAGCAGATGTCCTGTCATCCAGGCTTTGTTGTTCCATTTATAGAGCACAGGCAGAGTAGACTTGGCATATTCTTAAGGGCCCTAGAATTTTCAGAATGGTAAATGAGCATTGGCTTCAAATTAAAGCCACAAGCTGCGTTAGTCCCTACCAAAAGAGTCAGCCTGTCCTTTGAGGCTTTGAAGCCAGGTATTAACTTTTCCTCTCTAGCTTTGAAAGTCCTAGATACAGCATCTTATTCCAATAGAAGGCTGTTTTGTCTACATTGGAAATCCATTGTATAATGTAACCATCTTCATCAATTATCTTAGTTAGATCTTCTAGATGACTTGCAGCAGCTTCTACATCAGCAGTTGCTGCTTTACCTTGTACTTTTATGTCATGGAGAAGGCTTCTTTCCTGAAACCTCATGAGCCATCCTCTGATAGCTTCAAACTTTTCTTCTGCAACTTCCTCACCTCTGTCAGCCTTCATATAATGAGAGAGTGAGGTCCTTGCTCTGGATTAAGCTTTGGTTTAGGGAATGTTGTAGTTGGCTTGATCTTCTATCCAGATCACTAAAACTTTCTCTATATCAGCAATAAGGCTGTTTCTCTTTCTTATAATTCATGCGTTTACTGGAGTAGCACTTTTAATTTCCTTCAAGAACTTTTCCATTTTGTTCATAACTTGGCTAAATGTTTGGTGCAAGAGGCCTAGCTTTTGGTCTATCTTGGCTTTTGACATGCCTTTTTCATCATTTATAGCTTTTGATTTAAAGTGAGAGATGCATGACTCTTCCTGTCATTTGAACACTTAGAAGCCAATTTAAAGTTATTAATTGGCTTAATTTCAGTATTGTTGTGGAGAGAGGGAGAGAATAGGGAACAGCTGGTAGGTGGAGCGGTAAGACTGTTCTGGTTTGTTAGAGCTGCTGTTATGCAAAATACCAGAAATGGATTGGCTTTTATAAAGGGGATTTATTAGGTTACAAATTTACAGCTCTAAGGCCATAAACGTTTGTATGGGCTTCTGTCTCTCTCAGCTTCTTCAGCTCCTGGGTGTCTAAGCATCATGGGGTCCTCTCTTAGCTTCTCTGGGGCAAACTCTGGATTCCATATTTTAGCTTCTCCCCAAAATGTCTCTCTCAGCTTCTGTTTCTTCATGAGCCCTCTTAAAGGACTCCAGTGATCCCTTCATGGGAGGATCTAATCAAAAGGTCTCACCTACAGTTGCATGGGTCACATCTCCATGGGTCATAACCTAATCAAAAGGTTCCACCTTAATCAAAAGACTAATAAGTCTGCTCCCACAAGATTGCATCAAACTAGCACACAGATATACACACATTTTGTAAAAAAACACATCTGTGAAGCACAATAAAGAGCAGTAAAACAAGGTATGCCTACATTGTATCAGTTTAACATATCAGCATTGGTAAACACTCTGGAGTGGGTAATGCAAAGAAGTAGCATTTGATGTCAAAAAGAGAGTAAACCATTTGTATCTTATGCATAGGGCCAGACAATGTGCATCCTTTCTCATAAAGAGAAATTGGGCATGCTCAGCATCCATTTATGCAAGACATGATGAAAAAATGCTTTTTTGACTAGTAAGTACATAAAAGTTTAACTTTTATAAAATACTGTGTAATTGATGATGAGAAGGAAAATCAGATTAATTCAGTGGCTTAATTTGCATAAGATTATGCTAAAATCATTTAAGCAGTATTTTAGTTTTAAAATATACTACATAAAACTATAGCATGTATTATAAAATATAAATATAAAAATCAAGTCCTTTATATTTGAATAGATTTATTTCCACTTTATTTTTGTCCATGTTGGTTTATTTACTTATGTTTAAAGCAGGAAAGTGAATGTTATTTTACAGAATCATGGCTTGGGTGTGTGAGAGGAACGTGTGTTTGGCTGCAAGCAATACCATTCTCCTCTCTTGTCTCAGTTTCCAACTCTCAATTTCTGTTCTGTTAATCTCTATGTCTCTCGTAATACCAGTACCACACTCTCTAGATAATTGTATATTTGTAATAAATTTTGTAATCCTGTAGATTAGGTTCCCTAAATTCATTCTGTTTTTCAAGATTGTTTTGATTATTCTGAATTTTTTTTAATTGCCATATAAAGTCTATCCTCAGTTTGTCAGTTTCTGAAAAAAGTTAAATTGTATTTTTGTAACAATGGTTTCAATCCATAGATCTGTTGGGGATTATCTGTATCTAAACAATATTGATTCTTCAAATCCATGAACATGGAATGTATCTCCAATTATTTAGATCATCTTTAGTTTCTTTTAGTAATGTTTTTCAGTTTTCAGTGGACAAGTTTTGTAACATTTATATTAATTTTACATGAGGTTATTCTTCTTTTTCATGCTGTTGACAACAGTGATGTTTTCTCAATTTCAGTGTCTGATTTTACATTGCTAGTATAGAGAAATGTTTTTAAAACAACTTTATTGAGACATATTTACATAGCATGAAATTCACTCATGTTAAGGGTAAATAAAATGAATTTTAGTAAATATACAAAGTTGCACAACCATCAGCAAAATCTAATTTTTAACAATACTACCATAGCAAAGAGAAACCTTGAGCTTGTTTACAGTCTCTTCTTGCTCCCACCCACAGCCCCAGCCAACCATGAATCTACTTTTCTGTCTCTATATATTTTCCTTCACTGAATATTTCATATAATAGTTATTTTTGAGTGGCTTCTCTTAACAAGTTTAATGTTCCTGAAATTCTTTCATGCTACTTTCTGTCTCTTTTGATTTGCCATTTCTGGCCATTTGGCTATTACGTATAATGCTGCTATAAAACTTAAGGTACAAGTCTTTAACTTGGATAGAAATTTATTTATTTTTTTTAGTTACTGAATCCTATACTAAATGTTTGTTTAACATTTTATGATTCAGAAGTACTATTTTCCTAAGTGGATGTAACATTTTACATTTCCATGACAATATATGATGGTTCCAATTTCTCTGCATCCTCAACAACACTTGTTTCTGAATAATTTATTATTACCATTCTAGCTGGTATCTCCTCAGCATTTTACCTTGGATTGCCCATAAAACTAAGAGTGTTGAGCCTCTTTTCATATGCTTCTTTCCTATTTGTATATCTTCTCAAGTGAAAACTCTACTCAGATCTTTTGCCTGCACTTAAGTGGGATATTTGTGTACCTCTTGTGCTGAAAGACTTTTCATATTCTAGAGACAAACCACTTATCTAAAATATAACTTCCAAATATTATACCTATATTTTAATTTATCATTGCACTTTTTTGATATAAGCTTTTGAAGCTCAAAGTTTTTGATTTTGGTGAGGTTGAATCTACCTTTAAATTTTTTTTTACTGTGCTTTGTTACTGTATCTAATACAGCATTGACTAAGTCATGGGCACAGAGATGTATGCATATATTTTCTTCTAAAAATTTTGGCATTTAGATTTAGATCTTCATATTGAGATCATTGTTTTGTTTTGTATAAATTTAGGGTCTACATTCATTTTTTCAGGTGGATTTCAAATTGTTCCAGCATCATTTTTGGAAAATACTACCCTTCTGCAGTCAACTTTGTCAAAATTGAATCAATCCAACATATATGGGTTAATTTATAGACTGTATTATGTTCCACTGGGCTGTATTTCCTTCCTAATGCTAGAACCACTACCTCTAGATTCCTGGAGCTTTGTAGTAAGTTTTGAAATTGTATGGGTTCATCCTCCCACTTTGTTCTTCTAGTTCAAGATTGTTTTGCTTTTATGGGACCTTTTTTTAAGATACGAATTTGAGTGTTAGCTTGTGAATTTCTGCGAAAAATAGAGCTGGGATCTTAATAGTGGTTTTTTCTTTTTAATCTGTAGATTTACTTGGTTCAAATTTCATCTTGATTATATTTTGAGTGTTCTAATCTATGAACATGGAATTGTATACAATATTCAATCCAGTTGTACTCCACTGTAGGAATATACCTTTTTAATTCCTTTGTCCAATCTCCAATTGAGAGCATTTGGTTGTTTCCGTGTTTTTTGTTGTGTTTTGTTTTTTATATGAAGACTGTTGCCATATGACTTTCACATACCTATTATTGTGTGGTCATAAACTTTAATTTATTTCCTCTTACTGTTTCCTGTTGTAAAGCTTTCCTTAACACTATATGAAATCTCCAAACTCTTTTCCAAAGTGACTGTACCACTTTATATTACCATCACCAGAGTATAAAGGTCCCAGTGACTACATCTTTGAGCACATTTGTTTATTCCTGTGACTTTTATTAGATCAGTCCTTCTGGGCAAAAGTGGTATTTTCATGTCATTTTAATTTGCATTTTCTATAATTTTCTGGAGTTGAGGATATTTTCACATACTTCTTGGTTATACATATATCTGTTTTTGTAAAATGTCACTACAAATTGTTGTCCATTATTTAATTGGGTTATATGTGTTCCTCTTCTTGGGTTGAAAGTGGTCTTTATATATTCGGGACTCATGTTAGTTATTTGTGACATGATTTGCAAAAACTTTTCCCCAGTTGGTTTCGTGTTTTGCATTTCTTTAAAAGACATTCTTACTGAGGTGTAGTTTCACTTTTTGAAACTTGTACTTTTGTTGTTATATTCAAGAAATGTTTGCATATCAAGGTCACATTATGTTTTTCAATGATTTATTTGTGTATTTTAGAGATTTTTCTCTTTCATTAATGCCTCTGATCCGTTTTGAGTTAATCTTCTGTCTGGTGTTAACTGAGTACGTGTATTCATCTTTTTACACGTCGATATAAAAGTGTCCTAGCATCTTTGTGGAGGAGACTATCCTTTCCTTGTTGAATTTATTTGGCACATTAAAAAAACACAAATGGTTCAAATATGCATGGTTTTATATCTGGAGTCTAAATTCTGTTCTCTTGATCTAATGTCTTATCTAATGCCAGTACTACAATCTCTAAATAACCGTATCTTTGTAGCATGATTTGCAATCTGGAATGTTAGTCCTCTAACTTTGTGTTGCTTTTTCAACATTGTCTTGGCCATTTTGCCTCCTCTGCATGTCCATACCAATTACACTTTGTCCATTTGTGCAAAAACTATCTCTGATATTTTGAGAATGATGATATTGAATCCATAGATCAGTTTGAGGAGGACTTACTCTAAATAACATTGACCCTATAAATCCATGAACATAGGATGTCTCACTCCAATATTTGGATCATTAGTTACTTTCAACAATATTTTATAGTTTTCAGTATACAAGTCATGCTCTTCTGATATTCATTTTAATATTCTCTCTTTCTTGCTATTGACAATCACAGTATTGTCTCAATTTCAGTTTCAGATAATACCTTGCTCTTATACAGAAAAGTAATAGGTATATTTAAACAACTTTTAAGGGGTAATTTACAGAGAACAAAGTTTACCTATGTTAGGTATAAAATTCTGTGATTTTTAGTAAGTATACTGAGTTGGGAAACCATCACCCAAATCTATAGTTAGAAATTCTTTTATGCATGGATAACCTTAGGCCCATGTGCAATCACTCCTCCTTCCCACCTCTACCCTTGGAAAGTGTTGTACTCTTTGCTTCTGTTGATTTGCCTTTTCCAAACAGTGCTTATAAAGAACATCATACAATGTGTCGTTTTTGTTTCTGCCTTCTTTCACTTAGCATGTTTTTGAGAATCATCAGACCTGTAGTATGCATCACAACCTTGTTCCTTCCTCACATAGAATCATATTACAATGTATGGACACACCACCTTTTGTTAATCCATTTACCAATTGAAGGACATTCCAATTTTTTTTTTACACTTGCTGTATTAGTAAGATGTTCTTAGAAACTTTCATTTATAAGTCTTTGGGTGGACCTGTGTTTCACTTGTCTAGTGTAGAAACCCAGTTGCAGTCTCGTTGAATCCTACGCTAAACCAATGTTTAACTTAATCTTAAGAAACAAACTGTTTACCAAAGTGGCTGTAACATTTTGCATTCCCTCCATCGTGGTACTAGAGTTTGACTTTCTCCAGCTCCTCAAAAATGCTCTCTATTTTCTGTGTTTTTGAAAAATTATATACTTGTCTTTTGGATCTGAATAGATGTTTGTTGAAATCCAATTGATAAAAACTACATGACTTTACTTATGCTCCCTTATTTATCTTTTATTGGTCTATATTTCTATCCCAATACCATGCTTTCTAAATTACTGTGATTTTATAGTAAATTTTGTAATCTGAAAGTGTTTTTCCTCCTACTTTGTTCACCTTGTTCGAGATTGTTTTTGTTCTTTGGGAGCTTTGCATTGCCAAATAATTTTCATGTCAGCTTCTCAATTTCTACAAAATAATGCATCTGGGATTTTATAACTGTGTTTGAATCTGTAGTTTTACCTGATTCTATTGGTGTCTTAACATTATTGAATCTTCTTATCCATGAATATGGTTTTGTCTTTCATGGATTTATTCCGCTGTGTGGATATACCTTTTATTTTTTCATCTGGTCCCCATTTGAAGGACTTGTGGTTGTTTGCACTATTTTGAAATCATGGGAAATGTTGCCGTGACATTTGTTTACATGCTACTGTGTGGACATAACTTTTCATTTCTTATCTGTAGATTACAAGTTTTGCTATGTTGCTTCTTTCAGAAAGCTTTCTTTAACATTATTGGAAATTACCAAACTGTTTTCTGAAGTAGTTGTATCATTTGACATTCCCAGCACCTGTATACGAGAGTCCCAGTGACTCCATGTCTTTGACCACACTTTTTATTTCCTGTGTTTGTTTTTGCTTTTTTGTTTGTTTGTTTGTTATACACATTTTCTGGGTTAAAATGGTATTTTCTTGTCATTTTAATTTGCATTTCCTTGTAACTAATTAATTTAAGGGTCTTTTCATATGCTTCTTGGTCAAAGATTCATCTGCTTTTGAGAAAACTTTCTTCAATTTTTTACCCATTTTGCATGTGGCTTGTTTTCCTATTCCTGAGTTGAATGCAGTCATTATGTATTCTGGACTCCAGTTCTTTATTTTATATCATTGGCAATTTTTTCCAGTCTGTTTCTTTTCTTTGCACTAAAATTAATGGAGGATTTGAGTGCAAAATTATTTTGCTGAAATGTAGTTTCACTATTTCTTATACCTCTGGTGTTATAACTCAAGGAATTTTTGCATATCTCAGGGTCTAAGATATTTATTTGATATTTTCTTATAAGAGGTTAGAAATTATTCTCCTTTATTCATGACTCTGATCCATTTTTAGTTAATATTTTATCTGGTGTGAACTAAATGTCTCTGTTCAACATTTTTTTCTTATAATGGTTACTTTATTGGCATTTAGTTATGTCTATTTTTTAAATTGTAGAACATATATACAATTCAAACTTCTTACTGTTTTTTACATTCATAACTGCTGCCGCTGTCGTTTCTTCCTCTTTTCCTCCTTCCTTCCTTCCTTCCCTCCTTCCTTCTTCTCATGTAAATATCTAAATGTTCCAGCATCATTTATAGAAAATACTTTCATTTCCACCTTGGATTTTTTTGGCACCTTTCCCCAAAGCAAACTGTTCAACTACATATGGTTTTATTTTTCGAGTCTTAATTCTATTCTCTCAATGTGTATGTATAATCTGATGTCAGTGCTATGCTCTCTAGATGACTGGAACTTTGTAGTATGTTTTCAATCTGGAATTGTTAGTCCTCCAATATTGTTCTCTTGTTTTTTTAAACATTGTCTTGGGAATTTTGCCACCTCTTACTTACATACAAATTTTACTTTGTCTGTTTGTGTAAAAAGTTTCTCTGGTGTTTTGAGTATGATGACATTGAATCTGTAGATAATTAGGAGAGTATTGGCATCTAAACAACACTGACTATTCAATTTATTTCACTCCATCAATTTACATCATCTTTAATTACTTTCTGTAATATTTTGTCATTTTCAGTTTAGAAATCTTTCCTCTTCTTATTTTATTGTTCTCTTCTCTTCCATGCTATTGACAATGGCAACACTTTCTCAATTTCAGTTTTGGATAATGCCTTGCTGTCATATGAAATTCAATTTGTTTTTTTTTTTTAAATGTTTATGAGGCAATTTACTGAGAACCAAGTTTATCTATGTTACATGTAAAATTCACTAACTTTTAGTAAATATATCAACTTATGAAACCCTCAACAAAATATAATTTTTAGAAATTCCATTATGGTACAGAGAAACCTTGGGCTTTTGTGCAGTCATTCTACCTTCCCATGCCTATTCCCAGGCAATCGCCATTCTCCTTTCTGTCTCAATCAATTTGCCTTTTCTGGATACTTCTTAGAAAGGGCATCACACAATGTGTGGTTGTTCCAGTTTGCCAATGCTGCTGTTAAGCAAAACACCAGATACAAATTGGCTTTTTTAAAGGGGGTTTATTTGGTTACAAAGTTACTGTCCTAAGGCCTAAAAGGTCCAAACAAAGGCATCTACAATAGGGCACCTTCACTGAAGAAAGTCCATTGGTGTCAGGAAAACCTCTGTCAGCTGGGAAGGCATGGACACGTGGCTGGTGTCTGCTCTGGGGTTCTGGTTTCAAAATGGCTTTCTCCCAGGACATTTCTCTCTAAGCACCTGAGGGTGTTTTCTTAGTTTCTCCCAGGCAAACTTGGGGCTAGCAAATGTCTGCTTTCAAAGGCAGTCTCCAAAATGTCTTTCTCAGCTGCAGCACTAAACTCCTGTCTGAGCTCTTATAGGGCTCCAGTAAACTAATAAAGACCCCAAGCTGAATGGGTGGGGCCACACCTCCATGGAAATAATCTGCTCAAAAGTATCACCTACAGTTGGGTGAGTCACATCTCCATGGAGACAACCTAATCCAAATATCCCACAAGATTGGATTAAAACATGTCTTTTGGAGAGATATAATACATCCAAACTGGCACAGCAGTCTTTTGTTTCTGGCTTCTTTCACTTAGCATGGTGTTGTTGAGGATCTTCAGCCCTGTAGCCTATATCAGAACTTTGCTCCTTCCTCATATTTCATTGTATGGGCACACCACCTTTTGTTTATCCATTCACCAGTTGAAGGACATTTCAATGTTTTCCTACTCCTTGGTTATTAGTATAATGTTCCTATAAACTTTCACTTATAAGTCTTTCAGTAGACCTATGCTTCACTTGTCTCCGGTAGAAACCTGGTTGAACCCTTGCTGAATGTTATGCTAAGTTGAAGTTTGACATCTTAAGAAACTGATGAACTATTTTCCAATGCGGCTGCAACATTTTGCAGTCCTACCAGCAAGGTATTAGAGTTACAGTTTCTCCACCTCCTCAAAAACACAATGTTTTCTCTGTTTTTTTAATTACATATTCATGATGTAAGTCCTTTGTCAGATATTTGTTTTCCAAATATTTTCCCCCAGTCTGTGACTTTCTTTTTATCTTAACAGAGTAATTTGCAAAGCATAAAATGTAATTTGGTTGATATTCATTTTTTTTCCTTTTATGGATTATGTGCTAAGTTTCCTAAGAATTCTTTGCCTAATCCCAGTCATGAAAATTTTTCCACTATGATCTGTTCTAAATTTTTTTTGTAACTTTACATTTAAGTCTGTGATCCCATTTTAGCTAATTTTGACTAAGGTGTGAGGTTTGGATTATTTTTTTTCCCTAATGATGCCCCATTGTTTCAGTAGAATTTGTTGAAAAAAAGTGTCCTTCCTCTATTGAATTATTTTTGGACCTTTGTGAAAAATCAGTTATGCATATTTGTGTGTATCTATTATTTGGTTCTGTATTGTTTCGTTGATCTGTATCTCCCCCTCCAACACCAAACTGCAGCTACATAATAAGTCTTAAAATCAGGTTGTATGCACCTTGGCAGGTGATCTCGCTGCCCTCCCCCCTACGTGGGACCTGACTCCCAGAGGTGTAAATCTCCCTGAAAACTCAGGAGATGACTCCTGGAGATGAGTCTGGACCTGGCATCATGAGATTGAGAACATCTTCTTGACCAAAAGGGGGATGTGAAATGAAAAGAAATAAAGCTTCAGTGGCTGAGAGATTTCAAATGGAGTTGAGAGGTCACTCTGGTGGACATTCTTATGCACTATGTAGATAACACTTTTTAGGTTTTAAGATACTGGAATAGCTAGAAGTAAATACCTGAAACTACCAAACTCCAACCCAGTAGCCTTGACTCTTGAAGACGATTGTATAACAATATAGCTTACAAGGGGTGACAGTGTGATTGTGAAAACCTTGTGGATCGCACTCCCTTTATCCAGTGTATGGATGGATGAGTAGAAAAATGGCGACAAAACCTAAATAAAAAGTAGGGTGGGATGGGGGGGTGATTTGGGTGTTCTTTTTTTATTTTTATGTTTTATTCTGATTCTGAGTCTTTCTTGTATAAGGAAAATGTTCAAAAATACATTGGGGTGGTGAATGCACAACTGAAAAAAAAAAGCATTGCTAACCTTTCCTATTTTCTGAATTTCTGAAATGACAGCCACAGTGATTTAACCATGTCACGAATTAAAACTCCTCTTAGTCCCATAAAAAAAAAAAATCAGGTTGTATAATTCCTCCAACATTACTTTTTTTCAAAAATTATTTTAGCTTTTCTAGTTCACTTACTTACCTATTAAGCCCTCATTAATACGTTGTAACACATTAATATGTGTTATCTACATTGACATTGCATAAGATTAGTATATGTTCATATACTGCTGATTTCTAATTTTTCTTAATACAACACATAAAAGTGATAGAAAATATATAATTTTACTTTCTTTAGGAGTTTTAGAAACTCAAACAAAATACAACTTTATGATTTTTTGCCCTTTTTTTAATCAATAAGGATATATAGAATGAGTGAGTGATTGTGCTTATTACCCTGAATTTTCTGACTTGGCCATGTGGTTGCAAAAATTAGAGTGTACATTACATCCTTTGTGCACAAATGTTTTACTTTGCAACATGGGAATACATAAAAATCAAATGCAAATTAACACCAAGTCAAAAAAATGTTTCTTAACCTAAATAAGTTGATTACTTTTTAGACCAAGCTAATCTGATCTTTATTTCAGCATTTTATAGGCACTAGTATTATAATTGAAACTCACTCACCATGGCTTCAGAAGACCTAAGTTTAAACCTAGTGTCTGCCTCTTACTAGGTTTTTGATTTTAGGCATATCTCTTACTTTTTCTCAAATTTCTCTTCTAGACAAATGACATAATTGCTGACTCACAATGTGATAACTAATATGTGCTGTGTTGCATGTGTGTATGTGCATGTGGTTCATGTAAATGCCTACGAAATACATGTGTGATTATTTTTTGTAAAAATCTTCTGTTCATGGGCCAGTGAATCCAGGGAAAACCAAATGAAGGTGACATTTGAGGGGAAAGTAGATAGATACCCTTCTCTGGCACTGTCTTCTCACCTAGAATGTTCACAGTCCCCTATGCGCCAGTCTTTATTAGTGAATGAAACCACAAATGGAGTTGGTACAAGGAAGGATGAAGAACTGGGCTGACCCAACAGATCTCAAGCTGAATCTTTGGGATGACACAATTAAAAAACTGTCATATACATGTGCAGACTAATAAAACCAGTCTGCAGGTATCACTACCAAATCTCATGATCCTATCTCTTTACACATAAATCTAATCCCCAACATTGCTCCTCACCTTACAAATGAAGAAATAGGAACTCAAAAATTTTAATTAACTTGCCTGAAGTCACACCGCTAGTAAGTGGTGGGCCCTGGATTTGAACCCATGTACATATGTCTTCAGAGCCTTTGCTTTCAACCAGCACAGAATATATGTTGTCATTCCTATCTGAATTTGCCAAAATACTAGCTGATGATTCATGTTCACGCTATTTCATTTTTTTCATTTCAATTTATGTAATTTCTTTATTATTGATTGCAAACTCCTTTTTTTATAAAAAGTATATCTACTTATTGATTTCTGCTGATGAGAAGCTAGTCTTACAATAAATAGGTATTCTATCATCTAATAATAGTGTGCATAGTTATCATTTGACCCAACATTAATATGGTAGGCAGCTATGGAAAGGTCGCCAGTATTCTCCCTTCCTGGTCTTCACACCCTTGTGTACTGCCCTCTTATTGAGTAGAGGCTGGATTTAGTGACTTGCCTCTAACAAACAGAATATATCAAAAGTGATGGGAAATCACTTTCGTGATTAGGTTACAAAATACTGTGACTTCCATCTTGCTGCAACTTTGTTTCTTGCTTGTACCCTCTCTTGTCTTTTCACTTGATAATAAAACAAGCTGCATGTTGAGAGATACTCTATGAAGAAGCCCATATGGCAAGGATGTAAGGGAGGCCTCCAGTCAACAGTTCATGAGAACTTAAAGCTTCAAGCCTGTGAGGAACTGAATCCTGCCAGTGATCCTGTAGATGAATGCAGTCTTGTAAGGGACTTCAAGCCAGAGAACACTGTTAAGTTACACTCGGATTCCTGACTCACAGAAACTGAGAGATAATAAATGTTGTTGGTTTAAGCCATTAGATTTTGGGGTAATTTGTTACACAGCAATAAATAACTAATACAAACAAATTATTCATGCTTTTTAAACTGCTGTGTTCTGGGGTGTGCTCTGGCCAGGACCCAGCATCAAAGTGAAATGTCAAAGCAATTATCAAATAACTGAGGCCAAGACTTCAAATAACCTTGGTAATTCGGAGGACAATATAGGTTGATTCAAACTTCCTCTGTTCTTAGTCAGTCAAAATTTGAGCATTTTTGTTGAAAACAAAGAAAAACCATGTTATCACAGATTTATAAACCAGTGAAGAAACTTTCATTCTCACTTTAAATCTTTGTCAAGAATGAGAACATACCCATGTTAAGATATTTACAGGGTGAAAATTGGAAGTTTCACACAACTCTCCACTCCAAAACAACTTTGTGTACCGTGTATCCTATGCAAAGATAAGTGTGGAGATAAATTTTATTTTTAATTTTACAATGAAGATTTTTTAAATAGTAAATCTTTCCTTTTACTTACAGTGTCCTTTCTCTCTTTCTTAAAAATATCTTTGTTACATCATTCAACTTTTTCTATGCTGATCAAATAAATTATACTTTCTATCATCCCACACATTTTTGTAGTGTAATTATTCACTATCCTATTTTCCCTGCAACATTCTAATCATTGTGCTCTTTAAGGGATTATTATTAGTTTTGTAGCAGAGTTTTCTTTACATAATTCTATATAACAGTTCCATCTCTAACTTAAAGAAAAATTAAAAATAAATCTTCTCTGTTACTTCAGAATATCTTTCCTTTGTTTTATCTGGTCTTAGAAAAACACAGGAAATTCTGAAATTTATTCTAATTTTAGATGTTCCAAGTCTGGTGAAATTCTCTATCATAGATTATGTTACTATAAAGTGATTAAAATATTAGCCTGATATTTTCCTGTCATCCACAGGTTTTAAAATATTGCATCAACTCCAGAGGGCCAGAGAATAAAATGGTATTTATGCCAATTCAGCAAACTAAATTATTCTGTATCCATTCATCAAATATTTATTACTTAAATGTTGTGTCCTAGTACTAGTTCTGAATCGTTGGAAATGGCGCTGTTATTGGAAAGATTATAGATTTTAGAGTCCAGGAAACTTGGATTTCATTACCATATGCAAATAATTATTTCAAATCCCCATTTCTTTCATCTGTAAAATGGGATAATAGCTACTTATTTATAGATTTGTTTTGAAGATTAAATATATTTATGTAAGCCTTAAATCTGTTCTTGATTCCCAGAAATTATGTTTAATAAAGTCAGATTACAAAAAAATACCCCGAGTTACTGATTTTCTTTTGTAAAATGAATATGGTGCCTATGCTGAAGATTTGTGTAATATAATATATGTAAACATATGGCACAGTTTATGTTTTGTACACTTAATACTTACTGGTCTCCGTCGCCACAGGCATTGTGAGATACAAAGATACATGCCATTCAGTCTTAATTTTTGCGACACCGGTTCATATAAATATATTTACTAGGTTTGTTTTAATTCATTCATTCATTTTGTTTTAATTCATTAATTCTTTTACACATTCAACATAACTTTTTATGTGTTATTTCAATTAACACTCACAATAACATTGTGAGATATACAAGACCTATTATACCAATAAAAGATCAAAACTCAGAATAGTTAAATAATTATTTCAAGATAAAACAGCCTGTGACTTTCAGAGCCAGGATGCAAATCCAGAGCTAAGTCCAACAATTTTGACCCTGCCTTCTCAGTGACAAATTTACTTATATAGTGGATGAAAAAGGAGGAGAGGCTTTTGAAATAAAACCAAAAGTGCAGTAAGAGAAGCAGGAGAAACCTAGAATCATGCTCTCATAGGAAAGCCAAAGGTGCTCTTTGAACGTGAATTGGAAGCTCAATGACATAGACACGTACAGTGTCTACTCTGTTCAACCATGAGTGATCTGTTTTGATTGACAATTAAACTCATCAGATACAGTTAATTTTACCTAGCATCAATTTTACTTCAGTTTAGGAAAGGATATGGTACAGGCAGCAACACAGCATGTACAGCATCACCACAGCGGTGAGCTTGTGATTCCTGAACACAACTTCCAATGACCATCCATCCACTCCATCCTAAGGATATGTATAACCACACAAGATCCACATATCTAGTGTGATGTGTGATTCTGTGGTTCCTGAACAGACCACTTCAGTTGAGGAAACTCATTGGCTCTGAGATCTCACCTTTTTACCTTGTTCGTCATGGAGCTCCTTCAGGGTAGCTTCTATTCTGTGGTGTAACTGCATCTCATCAACGATAGTTATCACTTGATAAACCACCTTGGTGCTTGTCTGGTTCATAATGCTCTAGTGATTGGTCCAGTTTATAATGCCCAGGAAGACTTGCTTGGATCCAGTATGCACCCATAAATTCCTTGAGTTAGTGTTGCAAGGAAGATTGGACTAGGTTTACATCTTCATCATCTTTGAAGCATAGAGGATGGCCACACAACCAGGAAAAACCTGACCATAGAACAATAACTCATAAACTTTTTTCCTATCAGGTGACAGATAAGCAACATTCTACCATCAGTAACAGTGGATTTTCACTGATCTTTTAAGAGTTAGGGAAGAGACATAGGGCATATAGAAACTCAGAAACTCTGAGATTTTAAACATCTGCTCCAGCCCCTGAGATTTTTGCCCCAATGCCATGGCCTTCTGTCTGCCCGTAACTCCCATAGTATGTCAACCATCCCTTCTTCGCTTATAAATATTACTTAATTGAGTTCTGCTCCTGACTCATCTATGATCGATTTGTATGTATTTGTACAAAGCTCCTGCATGTTAAAAAAAAAAACTTCAACCATGAGCACAGGTATTGCTATAAATTTGAAATAGAAGAACTTTTGTCAGCCAACTCACATTTCTTGACTTCTTAGTATAGACTCTAATTCTACAGGAAATATTATGTAAAATAAAAATTAAAAAATAGAAAATCAATTTCAGGTTGTGTAATGATTATTGCATTTAAATTTTAAGTTTACATGTATGCTATTTCAGTGACTATTCACTGATTTCTCCCCATTCTGTGTGAGTACAGAGGTAAACTTGTTACTGAAATGAGAATCCAATAAATCAGCATGATAAGCTCAACACTTTCGCTCTTTTGCATATAACAAAATACAAGTGTTAGTGAAGGGAAAAACATGAAGACTTGGTTTTAATTATAGTTTTTGAACATCAGTGAACGGAGTTTCTACAACATAATAGTGTATGAAGAAAGAGTATACTGTATGCTTACAGTGTATGTATTGACTATTTATGGAAGTCATAATGATATCTATAAATAAAAGATCCTTTCAGTTACCATAGCATGAGGAAGTAATGGTTCAAAAGTAAATAGTAATAAGGGGCTCTTTTTTTCCATTCCTTTTCCTCTTTAATTCTCCAGGCAGAGAACTGCTTAATTAAAGATATTTATTACAATTTGATAAAAAAAATCCAAATTCTATGTGTCCTACATCTAGCTACTAGAATATTCTCTGTCATGGGCCTCATGGGTCTGAAGACTTTAACTTGGTAATGAAGTCATCAAAGGGATAGGCCAAGTCTTTAGTTAAAACTGTTTGTTCCAAGATGCTCTGCAAAATATGCTCCAGGCTTTTCCAAGGCAATTCTTTCATTTTTTTCCCCCACTTAACTTAAAACTAAAGCCTCCTTGTCATGCTTAATTAAATATCTGAATCCAATTAATTATTTTGTAACCAGAATGGTGTGTAGGATGTAAATTTCAGGTTTAGCATGGGGATTAATTGAAGACGCGGATTGTTCTTTATAAAATATGATTAACTTTTTTTTTGTCTTCAAAAACAGAAACTGGTAATGGACAGGAAAATTGCTCAAAGTCACATACAGGATGAAAGTGTGGGATATATAATGTGCTTAGCAGGGAGGAATGTAATGTCTTCTTGAACTTGAAGGAATTGACCTGTGTGTGTGTGTATGTGTGTGTTTCTATCTCCAAACTCCTTTTGTAAATTTAGGGAGGATTTTTCTGCTTTTGGTCAATCATCACTCTGCTTCTATGTAAGCTATAAACATACTTATATAAGGAAATGCCTGATGAATTCTTCCTACTGGTTCTTATGAACTTAGAACAAGAATGATCATTATCAAAGAAAGTCTAATTTTAAAAAAATGACATCCATCTGCTCAAATTTTTAATTGGCCTGCTGACAAATTCACTTTGAGATAATCTGGGTCATGGCCTGATACTTTGCACCTAAAAGCAAATTATGCAAATAGAGTAACTGATTCATAAAATGTTACACCTTGGAAGTACCAACTCTCTCATTTTTAAAGGAAGACCAAGAGTCTAAAAGTAATTTTACTGTGTGTCCTTAAGGTGATTTTCCATAGTATTATCACAAGCA